>NC_044976.1:132275509-132540264 GCF_008728515.1 Papio anubis | reverse complement strand
GATTGGATTAAGAAAATGTGGCACATATACACCATGGAATACTATGCAGCCATAAAAAAGGATGAGTTTGTGTCCTTTGTAGGGACATGGATGCAGCTGGAATCCATCATTCTTAGCAAACTATCACAAGAACAGAAAACCAAACACCGCATGTTCTCACTCATAGGTGGGAACTGAACAATGAGATCACTTGGACTCAGGAAGGGAAACATCACACACCGGGGCCTATCATGGGGAGGGGGGAGGGGGGAGGGATTGCATTGGGAGTTATACCTGATGTAAATGACGAGTTGATGGGTGCAGCAGACCAACATGGCACAAGTATACATATGTAACAAACCTGCACGTTATGCACATGTACCCTACAACTTACAGTATAATAATAATAAATAAATTTAAAAAAAAAAAAACAAACAAAAAATAAAATTGGGTTGTTCTTCTTATTAAATTTTTTAACAGTTCTTTATCTTCTGAATACAAGTCCTTTAGACAGGAATGTTCATAGCATTGTCTCCCCCAAATTAAAAACAAAATATCCTACTAGTTTCCTCTCTTTCCTTGTCCCATCCTTGTCTCCTCCTCCTCTACATGGTAGCACACACTCTCAGCATTTAAAAAAAAGAGGAGGCAGCTTCGGTCTTCCCTCAAGCTCTCATTACCCTATATAGCCATAGTCATCTTCTCATATCCTTGTTACTCAAATGCATGTATACTCACACATGCCCAGGAGGAGTTAACATAAGCCTATTTCTTCTCTAAAGATGCACTAACTTTAAATCATTAGTTCTCAACTGGGAGCGATTTTATCCCCATACAATACTTGGCCATATCTGGAAAAAATTTTGTTTGTCACAACTGGACAGTAGAAATGGTTGCTACTGGCACCCAGTGGGTAGAGGCCAGAGATGCCACTAAACGTCATACAATATCCCCAACAACAAAGAATTATTTGGAAACTCTGCTTTAAATCAATTTACAGGTACTCCTTTAGATAAAGCATATAGTATAATAGAAATAATACAGATTTGAGAGCCAGGAGACCTGGGTTCTATTCCTAGCTCAGTCACTAACTAGTTGTATAACCTCAGGCAAAACACTTAAGCTCTCAAAACATTAAATTCTTCATCTGCAAAATGCAGAAGCTAACCTAAATTATCTTTAAGGTCTCCTCTAGTAGCAAATAAATATAGCTATTTATTCAAAACCACAGAGAACTTGGAGTAGTCCTGAAAATGTCCTTAGGTTCCATACTTAAATTCAACAAGATGGTAACAAAGGTTGGTTTAAGAGAACAGTCCCTGAGAATGTGTCTCAAAAAGGATGAAAATCGACTGCTGACCCCAGCAGGAACCTTGCCTCAACTGAGAGGGGAGACAGGTTCCCAGCACCTGTCAAGCAAAATCTTGGGATCTAGGTACTCCATAAATAGATCCTGCCCCACCAGTCTGGATGCTTCTCTCCTCCATCCCACCCCTACTCACTCAACTTCAGGGATATAAACATATAAAATTTGAGTTTCACAGCAGAGTAAGTGAAAACGCTTTAAGGCCCGATACACCTCGTTGAGCCAGTCTCCAACTTATAAGTGAGCCTGTGCCAATGATATGGTGTCATTGAAAATCCAGATGGAGCTCTGATAGGAGGTAAGTCACCTCCTAGTGGGAACCTGGGACTCACTCCCTCAAACGACAGGCCTCAGGCAATACCAACACTGAATCCTAATTAAGTTCCTGCCACTCATACCCCCTTTGAGGGGTAGAAGGTCCTCCAACAATTCTTACAACAGCTATTTTGCAGGTTAAATGAGGCTGAAAAATGGTCCTGTGGGTACCTGCAAGAATGAACAGACAGCCAACATCTCAGATGGCCCATGGGTAAAGTTCTTTAATTTCAAACTGACTAAAAATTAGAAACATTAATTAAGGAAGAATATTTACCTGGAACACCCTCGCCTCTCAGAGTTAACCCCAAGAGCTGCCTGTAGATATTTCTGGTGAAACCATATGACTTCCACCACAGGTGATGGGTTAAGAAAAGAGCAAGGCCAGCCCTTGGAGACAGAGAAGAGATTTGCTCTTCTAAGAGACAGACTGATTTGGAAGGAGACTTTACACTCTTCTCTGTCCCTTTTCCGATGAGGTCAGGGCCATAGTTGAAACTCATTACAAATCACCATTATCTCTCTTCCTTGTTTTTTTCTTCCATGCATATTCACAGGAAAGAGGGAAAGTGAGGAACAGAATGTAGAAGGTAAATACTCTGGTCTCTGAGAGGAACTGCCCTTTATGCAGGAGCCCATGCCCGTTGCCCCTCATCATTACCTTCCTCACCTGCTTCTCTCTCACCTAGCCAGTGCTTGATGGGATGCTGAGAAGCATGCTCTCCTCTTCCAGCTGCTGCCATTACACATCTAACACACTTGTCCCCTCTCAGCTACAATAACCTCTCAACAGACACACCTGAATTTAAGTCACTACAGACTTTTGTAAACAGTTGAACTTATCAGGATATCACTCCTAAAGCAGAAGCAGATAGCACTACTCATTACCAGCTTAAAGACTGAGAACAGTAGGCTCCCTTAGGGACAATCATAACTTCTCGTTTAATCAGGCTCCTGCGCTGCCTGCTGTGTGTGACTGTATGTATATGTGGGTATGCATATATAGGGGAGGAGCACAAACCCAAAGCAACATGCAAAATAAATTCCTCTATTAAAGAATGCTCATTTCACTTTTTCTCTTCTACTTTTGCCCGTGCCCCTCCTTCCCAAAGACCAATTTGCAATAAAAGCTAGGAGATAGCGGAAGGTTTTATGCTCACTGTTGAACCAGAAGATGTTAGCAATTTCTTCTCCAGTGATTTGAGCCCCATCTCTAGTGGGTCCCCTGAGTTGCTGCTTTCTTCAATTCTTGGAGGCTGATGATTAGAGCTAACATTTCTATATAACAAATTACATCTGTAATACAACCACCATTGTATTTTACTCACACTCTTGTGGGTCAGGAATGTGGGAGAGGCTCAGCTGGGCAGTTCTTGCTTGGGGGTTTGCGTGCGGTTACAGTAAGATGTTGGCTAGGGCTGCATTTGAAATTTTGACGGGGCTGGACGTCCAAGATGGCTCAATCCACAGCTAACAGATGATGCTGGCCATCAACTGGGAGCTCAGCTGGAGCTGTCACCAGAGTGCCTCCACATGGCCCCTCCAGCATGGCTATGTCAGGCTAGTGGACTTCTTTCTTGGCATCTAGTGTTAGTCATCGTGAGGAATAGCTGACTGGCCATTTTTTGAACCCAGCCTCAGAAGCTGCATACTTCCACTGCATTCTGTTGGCTACATGCAAATCATGAAAGTAAACCAAGATTCAAGAGTAGTCACAAACTCCGTCTTTCAATGAGGTGAGTCTCAAAGAATATGCAGATATGTTTTAAAAACCCACACTGACCTGCCATCACTTAAAACCCCTATTCACTTGAGGTCAGGCAATATACCCTGTCCCCTACTCTCTCAAGCCTAGTTGAGTGTCTGACACATTGTAGATGCTCAATAAATAGATGATGAATAAAGGAAGGAAGGTAAAAAAGAACAAATGAACCTCTTGAGTAAGGAAACTTCTAGATCTATTTTTTGAGAGAAAAATCATTTATTTACTGTCCCTGAGCTTTGTTTTCTTTCACTGTTACAGTGGAGATATGACATTCAACCTTCGTGGGATTGTGGTTAGAGATGAATGAGATGATTTATGAGGAAGGATTTTCATTTTCCCAGGGTTGCTGAAAAAGCAAGACTAGAGATGGCACCACGCAGCCAGCTTCTCCTTGTTCACAGAGTTTCAGTGTGAATCCGCTTTGTTGATGTTGACATCTGTCACCTCATCTGGAATGCCTTCCTTTTTCTCCTCTGCTGAGTCAATCCTTGGAGACCTATTTTCATCTTGAGTTCTTCCCAGAGAGGCAGTGTGGGGATTAAGAGCCTGGACTCTGCAGTCAGGGGGAGTGCAGACTCTCTCACCCACATTGTGCAGGGTATCCCGGGTCAAGTTACTTAATCCTTCCCAGCCTCATTTGCATCTGTAGAATGAGGATAATAATAGTATCTACCTCATACAGTCATAGGGATTAAATGAGTCAATATGTACTGAGCACTCAGAAGGTTGCCCAGCATAGAGCAAGTGTGAAGTAATTTTAACGAGCTGTTATCATCACTCCAGTCTTCACGATCTCTCTCTCCTCTGAACTCCATGCTCTTCCCAAAATGAACTCACTTCAGTTTCCCAGAAGTGCCAGGTTTTCTTGCCCTTCCGTGCTGTTCCATATGAAACTTCCTCTCAAAAGGATTAATCTTTTAAAGCACTCAGCTCTGTGCCTGGCACATGCTAAGCATTATCTTCAGTTTTGGTGATTATGGTTTTGCCTAGAACGCTCTTTCCCATCTCTCCTCTGCTTCCCTTGTCTGGCTAATTCTTGGTCATCTTTCAAGTCTCAATTGAAATGTTTCCTTCCAAGAAGCTTTCCCTCCCATGCTAAATCCAGGGTAGGTGCCTTTCCAAGCAGGGTCACTGCTGGTCCCTGTGAGCCTTTCTGTGAGTTATAAAAATGTTCCCGCCTCTAGGCAACACATGTCTTGAGAAGTAGAGGACAGGATGGATTTCAGCCTCTACTCATCCTTTCAGCCAAGAACCCTTAAACAGCCACACCCCACATAACTGCACACTGCCCTGCTTCCAGTGTGCACTCATGGCATTTATCCTACTCCACTGTGACCATCCCTTGACACTCGTCTGTATCCCTCTGTCAGACTGTGAACTCTGCAAGGGCAGGGCCATAATTGTTCCAAGTGAAATCCCCAATACTTACTATATCACCCAGTGCCTAATAGGTGCTCAGTAAATATTTGTTGACTACATGAATGGACCATGAAGAAATGACCATGTGCCTTGTATCTTTCCCCTGGGGTTCTTTATATATTCCACAGTGTACCTGTGCAAACACAAAACCACTAAATAACACGCTGATGTTTCATCTTTACTCACATGTTTGTAGTTTTTGTTCTGAGTCGGGAGAACAGTGAGTGAGACTTCAATTCATATAGACAGCGTAATTCAGGCTCCCGCTGGAAAGCATGCTCTGCTATAAGAGCCCTTATCCAGGTGGTTAATGGTACCTCTGCAAATGCAACCTTCTCCAGTAAAAGGCAAAGTGCTATTCTGGGGCCCAGCTGAGCTTGCCTGGGCTTGGGCAGAATGTATAAGCCAAAAATTTTTCCCTGAACTGTTCAGAAGGCACTGAATGAGGAGGCTGTTCCGAGGTACTGCCCATAAGGCCAGAAGGCAGGAATCCCAAGCCACGTACCAGATGAGCGGGCATGCCTCAACACACACACACACTAGCCACACAGTGCAGCAGGAATGGGACTTGAGCCAATCATGGAAGTCAGTGAGGCCCCTCTGTTCAGCCAGCTGGCAGTAGCTGTGGCTTATTGAGAAGGACAGACCATAAGGCAATAAGGTAGTCTCACCTGAGCAGTTTAGGTATGGGTTTCAATTAGTGTCTCCAGGGTGGCAGGTGGGTGAATGTGCCAGGAAGCTGCCATCTCGTGGCAGGAGCACCATTCCAGGCACTGGGAAGCCTGGAGGGAGCTCTGATGCCACATTACTGAAGCAAGTCACCTTCCCTGTATATCTGTGTCCCCAAGTATTGGTTGGCAATATAGAGGCCTTTTTACTTCCTGGAATTATTTTGAGCATAAAATCAGACAAGCGTAAGTAAAAGTAATCTGCAAGTAAATTATTCTTGAAGTTATTATACTCATTGAGTTGTACAATCCCTTTGCAACATCACCCTACTTGTTTATGCTGCTTTGCCTACTGGGGTTCTCTCTCACTCCTCTTGTCCTTCACAGTGGCCTCTGTTAGCTCATCTGTCTTAGCTGGTGATATGTGATGCTTCCAGGTACATCCCCAGGTTACTTAGGGGCAATGATCATATCAGGCAATTTCTTGGGGCCTTATGACTCACAGCATAGCACTTGGCATACAGCAGGCTCGCTGAATATTTGCTTAATTCAATATAAGCACATGTGTTGATCTGTGTGAGTACATGTGGAAACACATACATATTCACTCTAAGCCTTCACAGGATCTGACCATTGGAACAACAAAGGAATCCTTTTGGTGACAGGCACCAAAGGGCAGTTCATTATAGTATGTCAGATTACATTATACTCAAAATAGGGCTCCAAAACCTTGGATGATGCAGTCCACCGAATTTTAGGAATTCACCCAATAACTGGTAAAATAGGAATTTGCAATACGAGGATATGATCTGTAGATCACAATGGCTACTTCACAGACACATTTCTTAGACGAGCTTCCTTGGCTCTCCTAGAGGCACCTGCCCACATCAGCTGGGGCCATGTGGGGCCCATATCTGATTTGCCTTCACTAATCTTCTTACAGTAAAAGACTTCTTATCCACACAATCATAACCAGGAAAAGTTGGTCTATTACTCAAAACAGATGTTAAAGCAAAGAACCATAGAAAACAGTATGTGCATACCTTAAACATTTTATTTTAATATAAGACATATAAATGTATGTTTATTCACTAATATTGTAATGTAGATTGGAGATCTTTCCTCTAGAAATAGGTCCACAGATTAACTTACCAATCTCTTACTTACATAAATAATACAATATATTGACCCTGATTTCTAATTTTGCTTTCTTCCAAGTGGATTAAGAACTTAGAGACATTTGCTGGGTAACATGGGTGCAGGATCCTTCTAAGATTTTTACTTTCCCTCCAACTTTGTTATGCTATCTTCTTCATAACTAATTCATTGGCACCTTCTATAACAATTCACTGTTATCAATTTTTTTCAAAACATTCTACTTTTATATACACAGCAATGATAAGAGATGAGATGTCAGATACTTAGAAGAGTACCTAACACACAGTAAGTACTCAGTGAACGTTAGCCATCTATTTTTTCTCACTCATATTTCATTTATGTAATAATTACTCAATTACAACAACACATTTAACTGGTGCAAACAAGTTTAGGAATTTGCACAATTGGCTCTTGGTATGCATTCAGCCCTAATGGAGGGAACAAAATTATGGTGGCACATAAGACAACAATAACAAAAACATGTAGCAGCAGTTGCCAGTAGTATGTTTTGCAAAAGGAATGGAGACTAGCAGGTAAGTTAAGTGGAGGTCACTTAAGAGAGCTGCTTCTTTGATGAAGCCCTAACCCTTCCCCTGTAGACTGTATCCCCAACCAGGGCTGATGCTTAATGTAGCACAGGCTGTGACCTGCACAAAGATGCCCAGCTGAGGGGGTGAGTGGGGACTGGAACCCATCTATGTTCCAAAGGAAGGGACACCTTTCCCTAATTCATACCTCTAGTCTCCCTCCTGCTCCCCCAACCCTGCCTCCTATTCAAGTCCACACATTGTTACATAGAACACAATTGGGCAAGGCTATCAGGTTAAAGCACTGCACCATACTGTAAATGATGCTCTAATTAAAAACCACAGCACAGTCAAGCAGAGAGCATGCTTGCATATGAAATGTGATTAATGCTTTCAGATGTGGCTCATGATGACTGGGGTCACAGCACCAGGACAGCAGCTCTGCATAGAGCCTAGCTGTGTGCCTGGCCACACCCCCAAAGTGCTCCACACTCCTCTCATATCACCCTCAGAGGCAGACAAGAGGACTGTAAAGGACTCATGCGTCTCCCATGCTTTCTGAAAAGGACTCCCATTTCTACTGGGGACCAAAAGTAACAACAAAAGTTGCTTTTTATTTGTAGAGCACACAACGTTTTCAAAGTACATAGCTAACACTGTCCCCAAAAAGCCTCCCTTTAAGTGCTATAGCTGAAGTTAGAATGGGTGGTCTGTGTCCACTTGAGTTGAACATTCTTTTAGTAATAAAGGACTTGGTTATATTTTAATTCTTTAGAACTGATTCTCATTCTTGTCAATCAACTGTCAATTTTCTGTGTTAATTTCTGGCAGAGGTAAAAGAGTTAATCCAAAATCATAGGTGTATTAAAGTCCAGATTGAACAGTATCCTCAACAAACCAGGCATTGCACTGAAAAAGGGATCGTTTCCCAGTGGGCCTTAATGCCCACATAAATCCCTGTGCAAAATCGAGAAACAGACAGAAAGTGACTAGCCTAAGGCTTGAGAGTGAGTGGCTGACTGACTGGCAGAGGGCTGGAAATCAAATCCAAATCTCCTGACCTCTAATTTCAGAGGGTGCACTGCCTTCCCAAGGCCCTATTTTACAGTTAAATGGCTTAGCAAGGGCTTTACTGGATTGAAGTCAACATTAAAAGACATTAGATTCCACGAGCACAGTCTTTAGCCCTTTGTCTCTAATGAGAATTTGCCCAGTTAAAATGTCAATATTGGGTCTAACCTGAGGGATCTTGACTTTCAGCCTGAAGCTCTTGAAAAGACTTGATTAACTTAGGAGTTCCTGCTACAAAGAAAGAGTCAAGAACCCTCTCCAACAAAAGTGAGCTGGCCTCGGTGGTAAATTGGAAATCAGCTGGTTTAAATCACCACCCTCTCACCAATCATCAAGATAAATTCCATCTAACATACACGTATTGTGTTTCCAGGAGTGCTGGGGGTTAACCAGGGCTCTGAATAACATGCTACCATCAAGATGAAACCTTTTCCTTCTCAAGTAACTAGCAATTTAGCTAGGAGAGGCTCCTCTGAGGCCTAAGAAGGAGGGTGAAGATGGGTCAGTGAGGAAGCACAGCCCTCATGCAGACCAGGAAGCCTGAAACCAGCCAGACTCTTCTGTAGTACAAGGACTGGCCTGTGAACTATGGGTTTCGATTTATACAGACAACATTTCTAACCAAGGGAAACAGAAAGGAAGGAAATTTGAGGAATACACCTACCCCCACCAAAGAAAAAGAGGGAAAGGAGGGGGCTGGAGTGTTCTTTTCAAGAAAGCAAAAAATGGAAAGAGGAGAGAGAGGACTAGAGGGATGACTTGCCCTGCCTCCTCACAGCTTAACAGGGGTAACATATGGGCAAAGGGTGTGCTTTAATGGCAGATTGATGGACAGGAGTAGAAAGACATGTCCACTAGTTACTCCCTGGGTAACCCTGGACACACTGCTCAAGCTTGCAGTCCTTCAGCTGTGAAAATATGAATGGTATGTTGTGAAGGATAAGTCAGCTAAAAATATTTTCCTGGGGATTAAGTGAGATCGTATCTGTAAAGCATCTAACAGACTCAGGCATTCGTAGAGGCTCAATATGATGGTAGTTTCTGATATTAGTGACCAAGGAAAATGTCAGCATTGTTGTACATATTCAAAATTTCTGTTTGGTATTAGAAAGTTGGAAAGTTACTAGCATAGGAATGGAAAGCTGAACTGTACTATGTAGTTGAGGTGGAAAGAAGCCAGAGGAACGGGAAATCAGTGATGAAATCAAAGACCCTGATATACAGAATCTGGTGATCAGTTAACATCTGTGGAACAAATCAATGAGAATTTAACTAACCTATATTTGTCATTTACAACACGACTCTAAACTGGGACTGGGGAAGTGACATGAAATATCACTTAACATGTAGACTGTGCTCCTAACAAACTCTTGAAGGATCCCTCTGGCCTCAGCTTCTCATCTCCAGTGAATGAAACCAGATGATGTCTATGTGTCTCTAGAACTCAGATTCTATATTTCTTTGATTCATCCAACTGATGCGACAAGTATCAACAAATGATCTAAACACATGGATGCATGTATGTGAACATGGAAACATGCTCGTGTCATGAGTGAGTCGGGCAAGTGCTCCTTGAACACAGGCCCCATGTGGACCAAGAGACGGAATGCCAGGAATTAACCACCATCGCCTTTCTTGTAACTGCCCCTTTGCCTCTAGTGATGCAGTCACTACTCTACTTAATTAAAACCACGCACACAGGCCTGGTTTTAATTAAGCAGAGTAGTGACTGCATCATTCTGGCCACTGAAGCTTTGATCTCCTGACGCGGCATGTTTCCGCACTGTTGACCATGCTCCAAGAGCCCGAAACACAAACCAGCAAGAGCCTTTGACAATTCAGCCTTGACGAGGCTCCCCGTGGCCCCTTTCCAGGTATGCATAACAGTGAGGACCTGCAAGGTGCAGAGATCAGGGAGAGGGCAATGGAAAAAGGCAACAAAAGCTCATGCTACCAAGAACCAATACCAGCACCAGGGAAGGCTTCTTCACTTAGGCAAGCTCTTACGTAAGAGCTTCCCAGTAAGGGTCATGCCGGTTGCCACATAGTGCAATAAAATCATGACAGAGAGGAAAATGATTTGTTGTGGGGAGATGAGTAAGATTAAGTTCAAATTCAGGTTAGCTGAGTGAACCCTTCTACGGGGGAAAAGCTTTCAGAATTGGGTCCCCAGGATCTAAACCTCATAACAGTTGGCAAGTTAAAAAAAAAAATGTTTTAAAATGTTTAATAGGAAAAAATTTCTCTCTCTCTGTCTACATTTCTTCTTCACATATTCAGGACTAACTGAAGGAACGCTCAGGTTTAAAACAATAAAAGGAGGTAGCCCAAATCTAAATAAACAGGTTGAGAATGTGATGAGCAAACTCACCCCAGGGAACTATCAGGACAGGGCATAAAACAATCAACGAGGGGTTGGAATCAGATCAGGGTTCTGCCTCAACAGCCGATTGCAGGACATAGTTTGCAGAACTCCAGAAGCAACAGCCTCTTCTATGTGGCTACAATTCCCCACTCCATTTGATTAAACACAAAGGGCACTGCGCATGGGAGTGGGAGTGAGGGCGGGTGTGGAGCTGTGGTTGCAATAGAGCACTGTGAAAACCCATCTGTGGTTTCTGGAATGGACTCAGGAGTTGTGGCAGCACTCATTCCTCCTGTGATAGAAACCTGAGATTAGAAACATCATGGAGAAAAGGACAGCAATAATTTTAAGGAGGGAGTGAGTTGGGAAGGATGGGGACATAAAATGGCACAGTACACATAGAGAGGAAGAGACACATAGGCTCCACGTGGGAGGAATTTAGAAGTTAGAGACCCTGGGCAACTTGGGAAGAAGAGCTGCCACAATGATCTTGCCAACTTCACAAGACAAAAATTTCTATAAAAGAGACATCCAAGAGAAAAATCTCTATAAAAGAGACATCCAGGAGCACAGCTCTGCCATTCCCTGATCCAAAACTCCTGCCTTTCCTACCATCTATGGAATAGGAATACTCCTTAGCATGGTGGTCCTCAATGCACTCTATGATAAGCCCAACGTGACTTCCTACCCTCGCTCCTTTCCAACTCATTGCTAGGATACTAGCTCTGCCTCTCCTGACTTTTGGATACTGTTTTCACTGCCTATAGCTTTTCCTCATCTTCATGTACTGGAAACATACCCATTTCTCAAGGTCCAGATCACATGCCCCCTTGTCCATGAGCAAAGTGTGCTTCCTCAGCACTCTGCACATCTCCTGGGCCCAACTGCATTCTGCCTGTGTTTGCAGTCCTCTCTTTGCAAGTTGGTCTTTCCCACTAGATTTTAAATTCCTTGGGTGTTAAAACCATGTCTTATTCATCTTCAAATATTTCCAATAGCAGACAAGATGCCTTTCTCAAAGTAGGTTACTATCACATGTGTAATGCTTCCCCAACTGTTGAATTTTAAAGGAAAAAAGAAAATCATGAACCATTCCAAGGTTCCAGGGTCAGATCTCAAATACCAAAGTATTCAGGAGCATGGAGAAGTGGTTAAACGTCTCATATGAGTTCCTTGGAAGAAGAGGAACCACTTAGCAG
Source organism: Papio anubis (assembly GCF_008728515.1). Taxonomy (NCBI): domain Eukaryota; kingdom Metazoa; phylum Chordata; class Mammalia; order Primates; family Cercopithecidae; genus Papio; species Papio anubis. The sequence continues at coordinate 132,528,432 of NC_044976.1, read as the reverse complement.
GCCAAGCAAATCCTCACAAGTCCTGGCCACAAAGCAAAGCTTTTAGAGGCTTGAGTTCAAAACCCTGCCTGGCAAATAAAGTCCCAGAAAGTCATATCAATCTTTGGGATTGGACGATAAAGTACTTAAAATAAATGATAAAAGTTCATGAAGTGTTTCTAAGGCTGATGGTTATTGGGGGAAAATTGGAGTGACTGCCATTGGGTACAGGGTTTCTTCTTGGGATAATGAAAACATTCTTAAATTGTGGTGATGGTAACACAACTGGATCTACCAAAAAAAAAATCACTGAATATTACATTTTAAATGGGTAAACTGTACAGTATTGATTTTGTCTCAATAAAGATGTTATTTTTAAAGACGTACCTCAAGTAAAGGAGGACACTTGGAAAACAACCAGGTTAGAGTCTAGGGTAGTCTGACCCTCCTAGGAGAGTCAGAGCCACAGCAGTACAACTACCCCACCAGCCACCACCATGTAAAAGCCGCAGGCATTGGGGTGGGGAGGAGCTACTTAGCAAGCTCTGATTGCTTTGGCCATGAGGATGAGCAACACCAGGGGTTCCATATATAGCTCAATGCTTCTCAAAGTGTAATCCCTGGACCAGCAGTATCAGTAGAACGTGCGAACTTAGAAATGCCAGTGCTTGGGCCCTACCTTAGACCTACTGAAGCAGAAACTCTGGAGGTGGGGCCCAGCAACCTGTGTTTTAATAAGCCCTCCAGTAGATTCTAAAACACTCTGAAGTTTGAGAACCACCACACAGTTTAATTCTTAAGGGCACAGACTATGGAGCCAGACTGTAAATTTGAATTCTGCCTCGTCCTCTTTCTTGCTATGTGTCCTTCAGCAAATTACCAAATCTCTGTGCATTAGTTTCCTATATATGAAATGGGAGAAACAACTACACCTATGTATCATAGGGTTATTATGAGGATTAGATGAGTTAATTTATGACAAGGACTTAAATCAGTGTCTATTACATAATAGAGTGCATGATAAAGGTACATAATAGGTATGTAATAAAGTCAATAAATATTTGCTTTAAAATTTTTTTAATATTCAGATTTGGTGTTGGTCTCATGTACTTTCACCCTTGGTAGGCCAAACTAGCATAAAGTTGAGGCAGGTTAGCAGAATCAAAGCACAAGAGAGAATCCCACAAAATGGGCAAGCTGTCTTGTAGCTGTGTCAGCAGACTGCCTCTGCAACATACACACACACACACACACTCTCTCTCTCTCTCTCTCTCTCTCTAAGCACAAAAGAAGACCACAACACTCTTCAGCTTCCCTGAGAAAAAGAAAGAACTTCTACTTGTATGACAGAGCGGGGAGGATAAAATGTTCTACATAAAAGTGGCAAAATAAATCAATTCCAATAACAGCCTTTTAATCCTCTGATCCCCGAGAGGAAAAAAGGAAGTGAACAACGTCAAGTATTCCAATCACAGCCATTAACAAGCAGCTTTTAACAGAAACTGGATAAACCACCTTCTCTTGTCCCATAAATTCAGAGGGATTAGGTTTTCTGCCACCTTGAGGACTCCCAGTCATGACCTTTCAAACTTAGAATGGCAAGATCTTTGCACTTTACAAACCCAGGTTTGCACAATTAACTGGAGTCAATCCCATTTTTCAAGGTACCTATTTCTCTCTCAAATTGTGACTAAATTGAAGCTTTTGAAGCTTAGGGGCCTAGACTTCTAAGAAGCTCCACTGCCTGGAGTTGCAAAGGACACCTTTGTGCTACAAGAGCATAAACTTTATGTGGATTAACTGCGTGTGCTCATTAAACCAACTTTGAAAATACATAAATGTAGGAAGAAGAAACCAATACAGCCCAATACTAATTCCCAAAGATAACCATTGTTAACATTTCAGTGTATTTCCTTTCTTTTTCAATACATAGGTGGTTTCTGTTGGAACTTCACATAAGCCTTTTCCTAAAATTCCCATAACTTTTTAGAACATCACTTTTAATGATATGTAATGCTCCATTATGTGGGCACATAATTACTGTAATCCTGTGCCACTTATCAATTTATCATCTCTCAGCTCCAAGTCTCTCCTGCTTTGCCCTGCTTTCTGATACTGGGGAGGAACCCTGTAGTCACTGGTCTTATATAGCTATTGAGCACTTGAAATGTGGCCAGTATGACTTGAGATGTGTAAGTATAAAATGCACACCAGACTTTGAAGTACAAATGTACAGTTTGTACTAACTGTACATTAGTGCCAAAACATAAAATATCAATAATTGTATGTTGATTACATATTGAATATTTTAAATATATTGGGCTAAATAAAATATATTATTAAAATTAAGGCAACAAAAACATAAATAAGTTGGACTGCATTAAAATGTAAAACATGTGTGCAAAAGACACAACAGAGTAAAAAGATATCACATGAAACAGAAGAAAATGTTTCCAAATCATGTATCTGATAAAGGGTTAATGTCCAGACTATATAAGAACTACAGCTCAACAACAAAAAAGCCAAATAAACCAATTTAAAAATGGGCAAAAGACTTGCGTAGACATTTCTCCAAAGAAGATATTCAAATGGACAGGAGGCATATGAAAAGATGCTCAACATCACTCATCATTAGGGAAATACAAATCAAAACTACAATGAGATGCCACTTTACATACATTAGGATGGCCACTATTAAAAATCAGAAAAGACCAAGTGCTGGCAAGGATGTGGAGAAATTGGAACCCATGTGCACTGTTGGTGGGAATGTAAAATGATGCATTTGCTATGGAAAACAGTATGGTGGTTTCTCAAAAAATTGAAAATAGAATTACTCTATGATCCAGCAATTCTACTTCTGGGTATATAACCCAAATAACTGAAAGCAGGGTCTTAAAGAGATACTTGTACACCTATGTTCACAGCGGCATTATTCAGAATAGCCAAAAGGCAGAAGCAACCAGCCAATCCACTGACATATGAATGTATACACAAAATATGCTACCTACAGACAGTGAAATATTAGCCTTTAAAAGGAGGAAATTCCGGCACCTGCTATGACAAAGATGAACCTTGAGGACATTACGCTAAGTGAAATAAGCCCATTACGAGAAAAAAAAAATACTGTATAATTCCACTTATATGAGATACCCAGAGTAATCAAATTCATTGAAATAATGAGAATGGTGGTTATCTGGTGTTACAGGGAAAGAAGAAAAGGAAGTTGTTGTTTAACGGGTGTAGAGTTTCAGATCTGCAAGATGAAAAAGTCCTGAAGTTCAGTTTGCACAACTACTGAACTGTACATTGAAAAATGGTTAAGATGGTAAATTTTATGTTATATCTTACCCAAATTTAAAAATTAGTATCACCCAGTTATTTTTAGCTTTTTAATGTGACTAATAGAAATTCTGAAATTACATATGTGGTTTGCATTATATTTCCATTGGACTGAGCTGCTCTGAACATTTCCCCATTGCCAGCTGGCACAACATTGGGTCCTGTCAGTAGAGGGTGCTGAAAGGAAAAGCTTCTCTTTCTGGTTCTAGTGCTTTTGTTCTTACTTCTATGGCACAGCAGGCAACTTCCTGGCCAATGGGACATGGGAGACCCAGCGGCATACACCCCTCCGTCCGGTTTTGCTGGTGCCCCAGTGGACAGCTTCCTGCTTACCAGCCCTGTCCTGTGGTGCTCCAGTGACTTCTCTACCATCCAGTAGGTCCCAGCCACTAACTCTGCAAGGAGATCTGAGTCTCAGCTTTGGGGGACCCCTTCCTAGTTTATTTTTCCTTGGACACTCTCACTCAGCTCTAGGGACACAGGCTGCTTCTCTTTTATTCTTTAAAGTTCTTTTTACCCATCTTAGTAGTTTTTATTTACTAGTTAATGATTCTTCACACTAAATTTTCCATTCAAATTACAGGTATGATTTCTGTCTCCTGACTGGATCCTATTGGATACTATTAGTAATGAAAAAAGTTGCTGAAAAAGTGTCTCAAGGCTTTGAGCAGTTGAGACACGTCTTCCATTTCCCACTGTTCTTCTCAGGTTCTATCTCCCCTCCTCCCCTATTTTCAATTCCCTAAAAGCAGAAATGTATGTTTTTCATTGTGTTACTACCACCCTGGGATTATCATTCAGGGAGCACATTAAGAACTGAAATTAGTAAGTCAATCAAGAGCTATGTCTTCTACCATTCATTCAACAAACATTGATGTACTTAGCTCCTATCAGGTGAGGGCAATATACTGGGTGTGGGACAGAGGGTGGTTGAGAATTTGAAAAAGAAAAGCCACACAGAGAAAAGAAACAGGAACAGGTGAAACAGAAACTCAGGCTTCAAGTACCTAACAACCTAGCAAATAGAAATAAAGGATGATACAATTCACTATAATGTAATATTTAAGAATATAAAATAAGCAAATAGTTAATTAAAAATAAAAGAGGCAGATATACCATTCTGGGTACCCTAATTGGCCATAGAAAAACATGTAAAGAAAACAAAAAGAAGTTTCTGCAACACTCTGTCCTCCTCGGGGCTTTTCCTTACTCCAGGGTTTCTTTTCCTCTCTCCCCTGCAGACATCTAACCAGTATCTTACTAAGCAAGAGTTGTGTTCTCAGGAGCAATCCTAGATGTTGTATCTGCATGCTGCACAGGCCTGGTTCCTATTCTCATGCTTGCCTCTGCCTCCTTCCTGAGCCACAGCCAAGCAGCACATTACTAGGACAATCCTAAACAGCCAGTCAGCTCTATTTCACCTGTTAGGACCACGGTCCCAGACTCCAACTTCATCCCAACTTCCACAATGAACACAGGATTAAGATATTACCTGCTCCCAGGGAAATTTTAGTTTCAGAATTTCCATTTAGTTTGTTTTAAGAGACTCTACTTTTCTGGCAAATGTCTCCATCTTATTATCTATTTCTTTCAATGTATTAATCACAGTTATTTAAAAGTCTATGTCTAATATAATTGCAAGTTAAGAAGGTCTTATGCGATTCTAATTCTCCTGTGTAGTTTTTCTCTAGTTTTACAGTCATTTGGTTTTACCATCTTAAGCATTTGGTAATGTTTTATTGACTGCTAGACATTGTATTTGAAAAATGATAGCATTAATTTGAGGGTCTGAACGATGTTATCTTCTTCCAGAGAGTATTTATATTTGCTTTTGGCAGGCAGCTGGGGTAGAGAAAAGGAACCTTGATCCATTTGAGTAAGTTAGAAGGTAAGTGTCAGCCTTGCTGGGTGCTGGTCTATTGCCAGTTTGCCCTTACTCCCAAGAGAAACCTTCTGCGGGTCCAAACTGAAAGCCTGGGGTGTTCACCAGGCCCCTTCTTCTTAGCAAGTCTTGAACTCCTATTCTCTCTCCTCAGTTCTGAGAGACTGTTGAAAACTCGGGCACCTAATTTAGCTTCTTTGCTGCCACTTACAAACTGGCAAATACCTGGAGGGAAAAGTGGCATCTGATGGCGCACTTCTCTTCATTTCCCTCATCTCCACCATTGTGGCCTTTCTAGGCATCAACACCATGGTATATTCTCCAAGCAGAGTTTATATTATTTCTATTTACACACACAGTAAACATATATGCTTTTCTGGTATTCACAGTGGAAGGATTAGCATAATACAAACTAGTCTGACAAAATCAGAAGAAACTCAAGAAAAAAATTACTGATGGTATATCCGAGCTTCTCAATCTAACCTCTACGCTTTTTCTCCTTCACTTTCCAGCCTTTTATCTCTCCGTGCTTCCTCGCTTCTGCTCTTCAATTCACGACCTCTTCAGCTATGTCGGTCTCTTCTACTGTTGACTTCATTACTTGCTCCCTGCCTCAGTCCTATATTTTTCATTTCAGAGATTTCCAATTGGATCTTTTTCATATTGGCCTATTATTTAACAACCTTCTATTTTCATTTAAGAAATGCTCCTGTCTTTCTCTGATACTCTAAATATATACACTTTTCAAACTTCAGACTGCTCCCTGGTTTCTCTTTTCTAGGGTTTGGATTACATTGTTTGACAGGTCTTCCACCTGTCTCTCATAGTGGTGGTTTTCCATGAGTGCAGAAATTTGTTTGCAAATTGTTCTTGCATAGGAGGGTTTTTTTCTCCTTATTTGCCCCTCATAGCCCCTGAAATAATGATTGAGCCTTGACCAATAGGATACACAACTCTGAACAAGGTTCCAAAGTAAGCTTTCAGGATTTTCTCTAGAATGGACAGCAAAACATAAGATATCTGTGTGCTGCACAGTTGTGGGTCCTATTCTCACACCTACCTCTGCTTCCTTCCTGGGTCACAGGAGAGCTACCCGCCACAAACTACAACCATGAGTGATCAGGCTCCACTCAACTGGCAAGGAGTGTGGCCCCAACCCGAGTCCACACAGGAGGGTGGTTCTGATCTCCTGTCATGTGCTAAGTGCACTGAAGGGAGATCTTAAAGTCTGGGCCATCAATACCCATTCTTGGTTTCTAAGATTTCCTTCTTGTTTTTTAATTCAGTTATAATATTTTTAAAATTGTTTCTATGTGTTTGGAACACAGGAAAAAATTCTGAATGTGCTTACTGTACTTTATTCACAAGTCCACCAGGAAATGTTAATATGGCCCTCTTAAATACTAAAAATGCTCATACATGTGAAAAATTTATGATTACATTTTTATATATAGAAATAGATTAAACAACATCAATGCACAGTGGGGAAAGACTGGAAGAATCTACTCTATGAATGTTAATAGAGATAACTCTGTAATGTTGGAATTAAGGGTGATAATTTTTTTAGCCTGAACATTTTGAACACATTTTGTATAATCATGTATTAATCATTATCCAGGATACTTTTCTTTCTTAAAACTCACAACTCAAAGGAGAATGAATGGTGCAATTTCATTTCAGGTAGTATGATGGCCTGTATATTCTTCCCTGTTCCCTTAGACAAACTGGCCTTCCAGGGATTAAAAAAAAAAAAAGAAAAAAGTCACTAGTATACTGAAGAAAGAAGAGTTAAGAACAGAGTCCAAAGCCTGTCATCAAAGAGATATTAAAGAGGGAAGAATTTCAGAGCTCCCTGAAGGCAAAGCTAGCTTAGAAAGACACAATGTGCTAATGGGGATATTTACCACTTGTTCTCTAACTAGCAGCAGAGCTTAGGAAGAAATACAGTCTAAGGAGGGAAAGTGAGCTGAATTGGCCTACATACAGGTGAAAGTAAATATTCAGAAAAACTAACGATTAAAAGTTAGTAAAGCCTTCAATAGAACATCCACAGAAAAGCCTTCCAGATTCCCCCAAATTAAATCAGGTTACTCTGTTAGGGTCCGATTACAATCCTTACTAATGCTTCATTGCACTTACCACAATTTGCAAGTTCACAGTTATTGTTGTAATGTTTAGTATTTAGATGCTAATATTAAGTATTACTAAATAAATACTAAGTAAGTAAATATTAAGTATTTAGATGTTAGGTTTAGTATTTACAGCTGCCCCACAATACCAGCCTAAGGAACGTGTTGTTTTGCTCAAGGCTAAATCCCCAGAGCCTAGCACCATAGCAGGTAATCAATAAACATTTCTTTTCTTTTTTTTTTTTTTTTTTTGAGATGGAGGCTGGAGTGCAATGGTGCAATCTCAGGTCACAGCCACCTCCACCTCCCAGGTTCAAGTGATTCTCCTGCCTCAGCCTCCCAAGTAGCTGGGATTACAGGCATGCACCACCATGCCCAGCTAATTTTGTATTTTTAGTAGAGACAGGGTTTCTCCATGTTGATCAGGCTGGTCTTGAACTCCCGACCTCAGGTGATCCGCCCACCTCAGCCTCCAAAAGTGCTGAGATTACAGGCATGAGCCATCATGCCTGGCCAATAAACATTCCTTGAATGTTGAATACAAGCAAAATATTTTTATCTTGCTTTCGTTTCTCTATAACATTCCTTGTTTCTAAACATAAAATAAATTTAATTTGTTAAAATAATTTAATGGTATGAAAAATAATTTGAGGGGGGGGCGGAGCAAGATGGCCGAATAGGAACAGCTCCAGTCTCCAACTCCCAGCGCCAGTGACACAGAAGACCACTGATTTCTGCATTTTCAACTGAGGTACTGGGTTCATCTCACTAGGGAGTGCCAGACAATCGGTGCCGGTCAGCTGCTGCAGCCCGACCAGTGAGAGCTGAAGCAGGGCGAGGCATCGCCTCACCTGGGAAGCACAAGGGGAAAGGGTATCCCTTTTCCTAGCCAGGGGAACTGAGACACACAACACCTGGAAAATCGGGTAACTCCCACCCCAATACTGTGCTTTAAGCAAACAGGCACACCAGGAGATTATATCTCACACCTGGCCGGGAGGGTCCCACACCCACGGAGCCTCCCTCATTGCTAGCACAGCAGTCTGTGATCTACCGTGCAGCAGCTGCTGGGGGAGGGGCTCTGCCATTGCTGAGAGGCTTAAGTAGAAACAAAGCTGCTGGAAGCTCAACTGGGTGGGAGCCTACAGCAGCTCAAGGAAACCCGCCTGTCTCTGTAGACTCCACCCTCTGGGGACAGCACAGTGCAAACAACAAAGCAGCAGAACTCTGCAGATCTAGGGAAATCTAATTTTGTCTGACAGCTTTGAAGAGTGCAGTGATCTCCCAACATGGAGGCTATGATCTGAGAGAAGGGGACAGACTGCCCTGCCCAAGTGGGTCCCTGACCCCCTGAGTAGCCTAACCTGAGACATCCCCCACAGGGGCAGTCTGACACCCTGGCCACCTCACAGGGTGGAGTACACTGAGAGGAAGCCTCCAAAGCAAGAAGAATCAGATATGGCACACTTGCTGTCTGAAGCAATATTCTATCTTCTACAGCCTCTGCTGCTGACACCCAGGCAACAGGGGTCTGGAGCGGACCTCAAGCAATCTCCAACAGACCTACAGCTGAGGGTCCTGACTGTTGAAGGAAAACTATCAAGGTGAAGGACACCTACACCAAAACCCCATCAGCAAGTACCGCCATCACCATCATCATCAAAGACCAGAGGCAGATAAAAACCACAAAGATGGGGAAAAGCAGGGCAGAAAAGCTGGAAATTCAAAAAATAAGAGTGCATCTCCCCTGCAAAGGAGCCCAGCTCATCGCTACAGCAACGGATCAAAGCTTTGATGAGAATGACTTTGACGAGATGAGAGAAGAAGGCTTCAGTCCATCGTAAACTCTCTATGTAGAGCTAAAGGAGGAATTACGTACTCCAGCGCAGAAGAAACTAAAATCTTGAAAAAAAGTGTGGAAGAACTGATGGCTAGGAGTAATTAATGCAGAGAAGGTCATAAACGAAAATGAAAGAGATGAAAACCATGATTAACGAGAAATACGCGGACAAATGCACAAGCTTTCCAGCAACCGACTCCCCGACCAACTGGAAGAGAGATCAGCTGCATTGAGGATCAAATGAACGAATGATGGAGAAGAGAAACCAAAAGAAAAAAGAAGAAAAAGAAATGAACAAAGCCCGTAAGAAGAATGGATCATGTAAAAAGACCAAATCTACATCTGATTGGGGTGCCTGAAAGTGAGGGAGGGCAGGGGTAATGGAACTAAGTTGGAAACACTCCAGGATATTATCCAGAGAACTCAACCTTAGGGAAAGGGCAGGCCAACATTCAAATCCACCTAAATACAGAGAACGCCTTTTACAAAGATACCTCGAAGAGCAACTCCAAGATACATAATTGCCAGATTCACCCAAAGTTGAAATGAAGGGAAAAATCTTAAGGCAGCCAGAGAAAGGTCAAGGCCCACAAAGGGAAGCCCATCAGGACTAACAGCAGATCTCTCGCAGAAACTCGCTTGAAGAGAGTGGGGGCCAATATTCAACATTCTTAAAGAAAAGAATTTTAAACCCAGAATTTCATATCCAGCCAAACTTAAGTTTCATTAAGTGAAGGTTGAGAAATAAAACTTTTACAGATAAGCAAATGCTGAGAGATTTTGTCACCACTAGGCCTGCTCTTACAAGAGACCCTGAAGGAAGCACTAAACATGGAAAGGAACAACCGTACCAGCCACAAAAACATGCTAAAATGTAAAGACCATTTAGGCTAGAAGAAACCGCATCAACTAACGAGCAAAATAAACTTTAAAGCACATCATAATGGCAGGATCAAGTTCACACATAACAATCTTAACCTTAAATGTAAATGGACTAAATGCTCCAAATGAAAAAGACACAGACTGGCAAACTGGATAAAGAGTCAAGATCCATCAGTCTGTTGCATTCAGGAGACCCATCTCACATGCAGACATACATAGGCTCAAAATAAAGGGATGGAGGAAGATTTCATCAAGCAAAATGGAGAACAAAAAAAGCAGGGCTGCAATACTGGTCTCTGATAAAAACAGACTTTTAAACCATCAAAGATCAAAAAGAGACAAAGAAGGCCATTACATAATGGTAAAAGGATCAATTCAACAGGAAGAGCTTAACTATCCTAAATATATATGCACCCAATACAGGAGCAATCTTAGATTCATAAAGAAAGTCCTTAGAGACTTACAAAGAGACTCAGACTCCCATACAATAATAATGGGAGACTTAACACTCCACCGCCACCATTTAGATTGGTGACTAAATGGAGCATGGTGAAAGCCATCAAGGATATCCAGGGACTGAACTCATCTCAAGTGGTGCAAGCAATCCACATAGATACCTATAGAACTTCCACCCCAAATCAACAGAATATACATTCTTCTCAGCACCATTGCACCCATTCCAAAATTGACCACACAATTGAAGTAAAGCACTCCTCAGCAAATGTACAAGAACAGAAAACATAACAAACTGTCTCAGGACCACAGTGCAATCAAACTAGAACTCAGGACTAAGAAACTCAATCAAAACCCATTTCAAATCCATGGAAACTGAACAACCTGCTCCTGGAATGACTACTAAAAGAATCGAACAGTAGGTGAAAAGATGTTCTTTGAAACCAATGAGAACAAAGATACAAATATACCAGAATCCTGGGACACATTTAAAGCAGTGTAGAGGGAAATTTATAGCACTAAAGGCACACAAGAGAAAGTATGAGTGACCCAAAACTGACACCACTCTAACATCACAATTAAAAAAGAACTAGAGAAGCAGAGCAAACGCATTTAAAAGCTAGCAGGAAAACAATTAAGACTAGAGCAGAACTGGAAGGAGATGGAGACACAAAAAACCCTCCAAAAATCAAACAACCCAGGAGTTGGTTTTTGAAAAGATCACAAATTCACAGACCGCTAGCAAGATCACGGAAGAAGAAAAAGAGAGAAGAATCAAATCAATTTTAAATTAAAAATGATAAAGGGGATATCACCAATCGTAATCTCCACAGAAATACAAACCACCATCAGAGAATACTATAAACACCTCTATGCAAATAAACTAGAAACTGGAAGAAATGGATAATTCTGGACACGTACCTTCCAAGACTGAACTGAGGCAGCTGAATCCCTGGAACAGACCAACAGCAGCTCTTGGAAATTGGAGCAATAATTAGCCTACTCAACCAAAAAGTCCAGGACCATGGATTCACAGCTGAATTCTACCAGAGGTACAAGGAGGAGCTGGTACCATTCCTCTGAAACTATTCCAATCAATAGAAAAAAGAGGGAATCCTCCTAACTCCATTTTATGAGGCCAACATCATCCTGATACCAAAGCCTGGCAGAGACATTAACAAAAGAGAATTTAGACCAATATCCCTGATGAACATCGATGCAAAAATCCCCCAATAAAATACTGCAAACCGGATTCAGTGCAAGTACAAAGCTTATCCACCATGATCAAGTGGGCTTCATCCCTGGACAAGGCTGGTTCAACATTCGCAAATCAATAAACGTAATCCAGCAGATAAACAGGAACCAAAGACAAGAACCATGATTATCCTAATAGATGCAGAAAAGGCCTTTGACAAAATTCAACAGTTCTGCATGCTAAAAAACGCTCTCTAACAAATCTTGCTATAGTATTGATGGAACGTAATTCTCAAAATCATCATAAGAGCTATTTATGACAAACCCACACAGCCATCATACTGAATGGGCAAAAACTGGAAAAAATTCCCTTGAAACTGGTATAATAAGACATGGATGCCCTCTCTCCACCACCCGCCCAAATATAGTAATAAAAGTTCTGGCTAGGCAATCAGGCGAGAGAAATCAAGGGTATTCATTTGAAAAGAAGAAGCCAAATCTGTCCTGTTTGCAGATGATATGGATTGTATATTTAGAAAATCCTACTGTCTCAGCCCAAAATCTCCTTAAGCTGATAAGCAACTTCAGCAAAGTCTCAGGATACAAACACAAAACGCTAAGCATCTCCTTATACACCAGTAAATATGACAAACAGGAGAGCCAAATCATGAATGAACTCCATTCACAATTGTCAAAAAGAGAAATAAAATGACTAGGAATTCAATGCATAAGGGATGTAAGTGGACCCTTCAAGGAGAATCCAAACCACTGCCTGTGTGAACAAAAGAGGACACAAACAAATGGAAGAACATACCAAGCTCATGACAGGGAAAGAGACCACATTGCGAAATGGGCTTATAATTCGTCAAGGTAATTTATAGATTCAATGCCATCCCCATCAAGCTACCAATGAGTTTCTTCACAGAATTGGAAAAACTGCTTTTAGTTCATATGGAACCAAAAGACCTCGCGATCTCCAAGACAACTTCTAAGTCAAAAGAACAAAGCTGGAGGCATCACGCCACCTCGGACTTCAAACTATACTACAAGGCTACAGTAATCCAAAACAGCATGGTACTCAGTACCAAAACAGGGTGGCGGCACCAATGGAACAGGAAATAGAGTCCCCTGAAATAATACCACACATCTACAGCCATCTGATCTTTGGACATAAACCTGAGAGAAACAAGGCAAGAAATGTAAGGATTCCTATTTAATAAATGGTGCTGGGAAAATTGGCTAGCCATATGTAGAAAGCTGAAACTTCTGGATCCTTTCTCCTTTTACTCCTTATAATGGCAATTCAATTCAAGATGGATTAGGAGACTTAAATGTTAATTCAATACCATAAAACCCTAGAGGAAAACCGGTAGTACCCATTCAGGACATAGGCATGGGCAAAGACTTCATGTCTAAAACACCAAAGCAACGGCAGCATAAGCCGGCCAATTGACAAATGAGATCTCATTAAACTTAAAGAGCTCTTGCAATAAGCAAAGAAACTACCATCAGAGTGAACAGACAACCTACAGAATGGGGAGAAAATTTTGCACCCACTCAACTGACAAAGGGCTAATATCCAGAACCACAAAGAACTCAAACAAATTTTACAAGAAACAAACAACCCCACTCAAAAAAGTGGGCAAAGAGCATACTCTCAAAAAGAAGACATTCATACAGCCAACAGACACACATGAAAAAAATGCTCATCATCACAATATCAGAGAAATGCAAATCAAAAACTAATGAGTATACCATCTCACAGCAGTTAGAAATTTATAATCATTAAAAAGTCAGGAAACAACAGGTGCTGGAGAGGATGTGGAGAAATAGGAACACTTTACACTGTTGGTGGGATTGTAAAACTAGTTCAACCATTTATGGAAAACAGTATGATGATTCCTCAAGGATCTAGGAACTAGATGTACCATATGACCCAGCCATCCCATTACTGGGGATATACCCAGTTGATTACAAATCATGCCGCTATAAAGACACATGCAATAATTTATGTTTACGCAGGCACTATTCACAATAAAGCAAAGGCTTGGAATCAACCCACCAAAGTGACAGACTGGATTAAGAAATGTGGCACATATAATAACGGAATAGTATGCAGCCATAAAAAGGATGAGCTTTGTGTCCTTTGTAGGACACATGGATGCAGCCGGAAACCACTAATTTTAGCAAACTATCACAAGAACAGAAAACCAAAATAATCGCATGTTCTCACCATAGGTGTAGAAACTGGAACAAATGAGATCACTTGACCTCAGGAAGGGGAACATCACACCTGGGCTCATCATGGGGAGGGAGGAGGGGGCGGGGAGGGGGGGAGGGACTGTACTGGGAGTTATACCTGATGTAAAATGACGAGTTGATGGGTGCTGACGAGTTGATGGATGCAGCAGAGCAACATGGCACAAGTATACATATGTAACAAACCTGCACGTTATGCACATGTACCCTAGAACTTAAAGTATAATAATAATAAAAAAAAAAATAAATAAATAAATAAAAAAGAAAAATAATTTGAGCTATTAGTATTCTGTAGCTAAAGTAAAAGTGACTATAGGGTCTACTCTATCCTAGTGACACCATCAGTAATCTAAGGATTGTGCCAGTGGTGAAGGCAGAGAACATGGGAGGACTTCAGAAGCCTCTCGGAGACTTGATCCCAAAACTTCCCACCCATTTAAGTGAACACAACAGCAGAGGTTAGCAAACTGACAGCCTTACGTGGATTAGCTGCATCTGTGACAGAGAGAAACTTTAAGGAAATGGATCGTGGGACAACATTGATTATTTATGAGGCCCCTGCAGGCACTTTAACCCTCTTTGGAAGACGGAAAGCATGATTCATAAACATTCAAAAAACACTCCCACAAATACTCACTTTATCGTCCTTTACACAACCTACCTGAAGAGTGAGGCACTGTGCACTGTGGATACTACTGTACCCATCTTACAGGCAGGAAACTGAGGCTCAGGAAGGTGAGTGATGCTCTTAGAGACACAGCAGGGCTGGGGCAATCTTCTGTGGTGGAAGGTGTCCTGGTCTAGGGAATAGGAGCATTGAAGGGAGTGTGGGAAGAGGCAGTGTAGACAGAAGGCACACTGCCCCACAACTAGCCATGGTTTATGTGGTGACAACGGTCCAGGCCTTCAGGAAAGGTGAGAGCTACCCAAAACTCATGAATAAGTCATAAGGAGAGTGACCTCATAACCCTACCCTAGGAGGGCTCTGCTCAGAGATGATGGAAGTTTGTGCTGACACATCACTGCAGGCTCACAATAGGCCCAAATTAAATGGTTTGACTTCAAGGAGAAGAATGTGGGGTGGTGAAAAGTGGCAAATATCACCTTCAGGACTTCTGAGACTCAGACACGTCACTGGAAAGAGAATAGTTGCCAAGAAGAAAGCTCATTAGAACCTTATTTTTACTGAGATGCTTCTTTTTGAATGCTCACTTCTTTGCTTGTTTAAGACTTCCCAGGGGCCCTGCTTTTACTGGCTGAGTTGCTCACTGATCCACGAGCCCCCAGCCCATCTCTGATAAGGCAGCGACCCTCAGGACGTGGGGTCTCATCCTGGAAACAACATCAGTGCTAGCCAAAATCAATGGGGAAGATGCTGGTCAATTCTCCTGGGAACAAAGACGGGCAATACATGTCCTCTCTAACTTCTCTCCTCTCCTGCCCTAAGTTACTCTGGATAAAATCAGGCTCAGGGGATGAGTCTGTAGCATTTCGTCTGTCTTCTTGTTCAGTACAATTTTTCACTTTTATTTCATGTTTAATTTTTTAAAGTAAAGCTTTCCATCAGAAGACATGTTACTCAGTGCCACAGCTACCTGCATCCAACCTGGCACTTGTCTTTCTATGTGACCTTTCTCCTGACCCCCAGGGTTCCAATTCTAAGCCTCTGCACCTATAAAGCTCAACCACCTCGAACATCAAATAATGTCCTAAGTTTCCATTGCCAACTTTTGGTTTCCTCTGTCAAAAAAGTTTATTGTTCTAACCAAGGTAATGAAGTAATGAAGGTTCATTACCAAATGGAGAATTATGAATATCAGAAGCAGTGAGAAACTGCCAGAATATATTTCAATCCTGGAAAAAAATAAGTGCCTTGAATAAAGAAGCAGGCAATAAATGTGCTGAATGAATGAATGGTCTCAAAAACTCATTTCTCTCCTTGTTTCCTAAGCGGGATCCCTGACCTGCATAAAAGTTCTGTGTTTTTTGTTTTTTTTCTTTTTCTGTCCCCAGAACACTCTGAGATCTGGAATGCAAAGTGTTAGGACTGCAAAATTTGTTAATTACAAGTTAATGACTCTACAGCCTTTAAACCTGTGAATGCAAAGTGCCACCCAGTACAAATTAAAATCAGTATTTACATAAACTTCCCAAAGTGAACTGGAGAGTGCCCTTAGCAGAGTGACTCTGGCAGCAAATGTGTTATCCACGATCCACGCGCGGTATCCAGGCACAAGTGAAAGGTGCCATTTTGATTCAAAACTAAATTTTTTATATATTTATATATATACACACACACACATATGCATACATGTATTATCATGTATACTACTGAAATACTTATCTTGACTTTGTCATCTTAGGCTTCCTTTTGGCTTTTTCCTTCAAATAGACTAAACTGCCATTATGGGTAGCAGGTATTCTGAACTGCAAGGCACAGACTTTGAATTTTTAATAATTTCCTATAATCTCTACCTACAAAACCACAGCTGTTAAAACAGGTGAACTGAACAGCAGATGATTCAGAGAGAAAATATTTTATGTAAACAAGGATAAGCCCAATTAAACTTTTTTCTCACAAATAGTTTAACCCCCGATCTTAACCTCAGATTTCTTAAAGTTTTTTCTACATCTTGACCTTGGAGCCCCAACCAATTTCAGACATTCCTCCAAGCATGAAGCTCAGCTTGACCTCAGAAGCCTTTCTGCCAGCCTGTCCTTAATTATCACAGAGCTCCACCACTCCACCCCTACACAATTTTTAGCAATATACAATCTATTCTATAGCTGCTTTCAAATAATCTCAGGAATGTTCTCAGTTGTTTTCTTGTCCTCAACTGAGTTTCTCTGCTTTTTCAACACAAGACCAAAAAACAAACAAACAAAACAAAACAAAACAAAACAAAACAAACCCACAAAAGCTTGGGGAGGGAGGGAGGTCTATAAACTGTACCTCCAAGAGGAGAAAATTCTGTAACTAGATTCTCTCCATTCTAAAGAAGGTATTTTTTCACTTGACTCTTACATGTAATGAGAATAATCTCAACTATCTTGGATATAATTTCGGAAACATTTTCTTAAAGATTACATATACTTTGAACTCAACATCCTGAATAAAATGTTAAAGTCTTTGAACAAAAAGCTAAGGCTGTATTACGACCAATAAATAAGCTAAAGTGACCACAGGTGGGTTTATTCATGGCTCTCCAATGACAACATGGTAAAAGAATAGTGTGATCCGTATGTAAATACTCACAACTGTCACACCCATTTGCTTCCGTTCTCTCGACCTAATCAGCACACGTGATCTTAACCTCACCCCCCAAGGAACGCAAATATCCATGCTTAAAAGTGGATGTAATGTTTCTCTTTTCATTTTCATTTCAGCAGTTTCATGCCTTTTCAGAATCATGCAAAAAATACTCTCATCATGGCCAATATAAAACGTAAGTCCCCAGAAAGGTAAAACATAGTACAACTTCATAACCAACCAACAAAAGCAAATGTAACAGGCCGCCTGTGTGTGGGCATGTGCCTGTATGGGTTATGAACTAAACTGAGTAGTAATCCCAGTTGAGGCAGATTTAGCATCAAATAATTTGCATTAAATATTATCAAAGTAAAAAAGCAAAACAAACAAACAAAAAAACTCTGCTTATAAAAGATGCACCACTATGCATCTTCTGTACACAAATGAAGATGACCTCAGAGGTGTCAATACCACTTAACAGTCCTCACACTGCAAAGGATCCTGACAATGCAGGGGCACCCAAGTCCATAATGAGCTCTTTAATTAACATCAGTCAAGTGAAAGCTCTCTGAAACATCTGCCTGTGCTCAAGGAAGAAATTTATGATACTAGCCATGATTAGATATTATATACTGCATTGTATACAACACTGCTGTGCTCCTTGTATACTGCCATGCTCAATAACGTGGCTTAAGTTGAACATTAACCATGTGCATTCAAGCTGTCACGTATTGCTGCAGGAAGTAAGGCTTGGTGAAACTTTTTGAAGAGTAGTTTGATATTACCTAACGAAATTGGCACAACCTCCAATTCCACTATTCCACAGCTAGGAATAAGACCTGTAAAAATCCAGAGAGACGAAGGAGAGAAATAGAAGCGAAATTCATTGCAATATTGCAACACTTTTTATTCACCTCAACATTTTTTTATAATGGCAAATAATGGGATAATAATATTCAATGGGAGAATGATTAATTTAAATCTATATAACAAAACATTATGAGGCCATTAAAAAGAAATGGAGTACAGGTGTCTGCATATATTGACCTGAAAGGACATATTTGATTTATCATTGAGTAAAAAGCAAGCAAGCCATAGAAATGTATATAGTATGATCCCTATTTTTTGTTTTAAAAAGTAGCTGACATTTACTGAATGCTTACATTCCAAATACTATGTTAAATGTTGAGAAAGGTTTTTACGTTTAGTATTTACTAACAGTCCTATGAGTTATTTAATATCCTCCATTTGAAAATTAGGGAAAGTGAAGCTTAGAGAAGTTTAGTAATTTGCCTTAGTCAAAAAGCTAGTGAGTTAGAGAGCCAGGCTTTGAACCCAGACACCATGGTCTTAACCCTTGTGTGTGTGTGTGTGTGTGTGTGTGTGTGTGTGTGTTGCATTAAAAAAGAAACTGAGAGAACCCGTGTGTGTGTGTGTGTGTGTGTGTGAGACACATTAAAAAAAGAAATGAGAGATTACCCAAAGTGCTAATGGTGAAAAACTCTGTAGAATGGGAGAATGACTGTAACTGCTTCTAAACAATTTGGATTTTTCTATTCTAGCAAAAGATTCTAGTTGTAATTTAAAAAGGAGAAAGACAGTAAGATAGGCAGAAAGAAAGGTAGAAAGAAAATCAGCAAGTCTTCAATGCGAATTCCTGAGTAGGTTAACACCATGCAGTCAGCTTAACCAGCCCCAAAAGCAAGCCAAAAAGGTGCAAATAGCTGTGGTTCACACCTGTAATCCCAGCACTTTGGCAGGCCGAAAGGTGATCAGGAGGTCAAGAGGATCAAGGCTTATCCTGGCTATTAATATGGTGAAACCCCCCTGTCTCTACTAAAAATATAAAAATTAGTAGGCTTGGTGGTGCATGCCTGTAGTCCCAGCTACACAAGAGGCTGAGGCAGGAGAATTACTTGAACCCGGGAGGTGGAGGTTGCAGTGAGCCAAGATCACGCCAGTGCACTCCAGGATGGTGACTGAGTGAGACTCTGTCTCTAAAAAAATAAAAATAAAAATAATGTGTAAAGGATTTTTTCATTTTTTTTCAGAATACAGCTCCAATCATTAGTCAACAAATCCTGGATAGTAAAACTCATCATCTAACGAACATATTTATACGGTGGATCATATCAACTTCTTTTTCCCATTTGGCCCAAAGATTCCAAGATCATATGCAAAAACAAAAACAAAAAGCTCATGCAGGAAATGTCAGGAGCCTTGGGATGGAGTTTATGTAATAATGGTGAGAAAGTTTGCTTGATGAGGGTAGCAAAGTATGAGAATTTAAAGCCAGAGTGGAAAGCAACAGCCACAGCAACACAGGAGACCTGGTAAAGCATCCATCTGACAAAACCCAGGGATCAAACAAACAGCAGGCCTAGAAATGCTGCAGATCCCACATGGGAGACTCCAAGTCTAGATGCAATTTGGGCATTTTATAAAGGAGAAAATTTATAAATGAGAAAATTCATTTTTAGCAGCAGCACTTTCATGAGTCTGTCTGGGCCATGTGGAGGCATGGGTCCAACATGCACTCTGGACACTTGTGCTCCCCGGACACTGTTCATCCGCCTCCCTCTCCCACTGAAATGTTTACTCTCTGTGGCAGAAACCGAGACCCATGCATAGCACACAGCAGACACCCAGATTCTAGCCGAACCAAAATGAGAGAGGTAGTTACACAGAAGGAAGAAGCTTTCCAGTTCCTGCAGCATTTCTCACTCCCATTCACGCGGGAAGAAGTTAGGCTGAGCATGGGGGCTCACACCTATAAGCCCAACTACTGGAGAGGATTGCATGAGGCCAGGAGCTCGAGGCCAGCCTGGGTAACATAGTGGGACTCTACCTCTACTAAAACTTTTAAAATTAGTCGGGTATGATGGTGTTCATCTATAGTACTAGCTACCCAGGAGGCTGAGGTCAGGGGGATCCCTTGAACCCTAGAGTTTGAGGTTGCACTGAGCTATGATCATGCCACTGCACTCCAGCCTGAGTGACAGAGTGAGACCCTGTCTCAAAAATAAAAACCACACAGACAACATAAAAAAAAGAAATTATTGCATTTAATATGTCAATGTTTACTCTCTCCCAGGGGATACAAGTAGATAAAAGCTGCTTCCGGAAAGGTAAACTTACAGGCAACATTTTTCCAAGCCATCAATCTCTCAAAGAGCAGTGCTGCCAGACTAAGTCAAGAGAATTGCAGAATAAAGCCTAAAACCTAAAGCATAATTAATCCTAAAAGAGGACATTTCCTAGAAGGATGAAGGTTTTCAGGGATGTTCTCCCTAGAACTCAGTCCATCCCACCAGGGGCAACACAAAGATTAACATTGTCTCCAGCAGTTATTGTGAAAGAATAATTATTGTGCCCCATCTGTTTCCCTGATGATGCCAGCAACAGTAACCCTCTAAAAAGAAAAGAGACTTTTTGTGGGGCAGAGGGTCAGGGAAGGCAAGGGGAGATAGAGATGAAAAGATAAACAAGAAGCCAGGGCCCCAGCTCAGTAGAGGAACATGTAATACATGATAGCTGTTTAAAAAAGAAAGAGGCAGAAGGACCAGATTCGTGGGGCTTGGAGATGAAAGGAAGATGGAAACAGGAGCCTACCTGAGACCTAAAAACATATTCTGGGGTTTAAGTCTAGCTTCCCCTGTCCTTAGAGACGACTGCTACTAATAGCTACTATTGCTAAGCACTTGCCATGAGCCAGTCACTATTCAAAGCTCTTGACATATTTTGCCATCGATCACAATGACCCAATGAAGTGGGTGTACTCATTCCCATTTTATAAGCAAAGAGGTAGGGCTGGAAAGGTTAAGAGCTTGCTCAGCAAGAGAGCTGGTAAATAAAAGAGTGAAGATTCTAACCCAGATGGAATGTCATGCCGAAGCTGTTAACCACTAGGAGATAATACCTCACTTGCACATTCTGCTGCTGCTGCACCTGAGGCCTCCACCTAGGCTCAGTGGTGAATGTCCTAAGATGGTTCAAAAACTACATGTGAAAAACTGTTTTAGGCCAAGCTATCAACAAATGTTCTGGTGATATCAAACCTGGTGGCACAGATAAGAGAAATTTGAAAGTGACTTTCAAAAGCAGGTTGGAAGCCATAGTACCAAGAGCTGCATCTGTCCTCTGGCAAAGGAGCGCCTGAAAGCAACTCCAGGCAAGCACTGGATGGGGCTGGAAGGGACAAGGTGCCCGGGATGCTCCTGAAACCCTACTCCACTCTAATAGGCTGGATTCCAGCAACAGCAGAAACCTGGACTCTGGGGGCCACTTAGCAAAAGAAATTGGTCTTGGATAGTTCTACGGCTGACCAGCAAACCACAAGTGTGATCATCTCCCTCAGAGACCATGAAGCCTCTAATCAGCCCTGAAGACATTCTCACAACAAATGACAACTGCAGGACCTATGCAGGGTAATGGCAGGAGTGGGAGCAACAGTAGAATCGCAGTCATGCCTATTACCATTATTATAAAATCCTAACTGTGATTGCTCAAGGCATAACCAAAGAGGCTTGGTTTCAAATAGGTAAGAGAGTTCAATGCACTGCCATTATGACAGTGACTTATTAGCCTGACATTTTTGAGGCTGATAGTATAGGTCCATTTCACATATGGAGAGACTGAGGCTCAGTAAGGACAAGTGACTTTGCATAAACCCAGAGCGAGGTCTCAAGTCATCAGGCTCCCAGCCAAGGATTCTTTCTCCTAGAGCAGTGTTTTTCAAATTTTTAAGTCCCAGAACCGCTTCAGATAGAATTTTCTCGCCAAAATAGAACTTCTCTGATGGACTCAGAGGTGGTGCCTCCAGGAAGAGAAAGGCCCCAGGTTTGAGTCCTAACTCAGTCACTTACTAGTGATACTTTGAGGAGGTTAGTCAATCTCTCTAAGTTTCAGTTTCTTGATCTATAACAAGAAGAACAGCACTGCCTACCTCTTGATTGTTTATGAGATGGAAACTAGATGATGTAAAGTTCCCATATGCTCAGTATATGGCAGACATAACTATTATTCCTACCACTGTATCTGTGAGTGGGAAGGAAGCTGAAACCATCCAGCAATTAGCATGAGGCCATCTCCAGTCTCGGTCATAAACCAGGCAGCAGGTTAATTTCAGGAACTGGCACGCTGACCAAGTTGCTGAGAAATACACAGAAAAGAGGATAGGATAAAGAGAAAGGTGTACATGTGTGTTTAATTATAGTCACAAGGTTGAAGTGGAGGTTGTGTCCTTCACTCTGGCATCAGGGGGTCAGCCACATTCTCACTCTGTCTTGCTGGCACCCATGATAATTGGGACAACTATACTCATTAGAGCACACCAGTGCTTGAACAAGAAGCCAACAAAAAGGCCGGGCACAATGGCTCATGCCTGTAATCCCAGCACTTTGGGAGGCTGAGGTGGGTGGATCACTTTAGGTCAGGAGTTCAAGACCAGCCTGGCCAACATGGTGAAACCCTGTCTCTACAAAAGTGCAAAAAAATCAGCTGGGCATGGTGGTGCATGCCTGTAATCCCAGCTACTCAGGAGGCTGAAAGACAGGAGATTCCCTTGAACCCAGGAGGCAGAGGCGGCAGGGAGCCGAGATCGTGCCATTGCACTCCAGCCTGGGCAACAGAGCGAGACTTCATCTCAAAAAAAAAAAAAAAAAGAAAACAACTAACAACAGATGTTTTAGGACCCAAATGGAAAGTGGTATGGTGTAGTGAAAAGAGTACCAATTTGGAGCCAGACAAAAGACTTTGAGTCTTGTAGGCTTGTTTCCCTGAGCCTAAGCTTCCCCCATGTAAAAGAGTAGAAACATAGAAATACCTAGCTGTATGCATCATACAACTGGCACCAAATATACATGAACGCCCTCGCTCCTCTCCAAGTCAGACATATAAAGCTCCTTCCCTTCACAGCAGGAAAAGATGATGGATCCTCTATAAACGATAACAGCACCCACAATAACAATACTTGCAAATGTGCTGAGCCCACCTTTAAATTTGCTAAATGTGTTAACTCATCTTATCCCACCAAAACCACAAACTTATAAGTACTGCTACGCTGTCTTATAAATGGGATAGAAGAAACCAAAGCACGGAGAAGTTAAGAAAGTTGACCAAGGTCACACAGTCAGTAATAGCCATGCCAAGAATTGAACCCAGGCTGCCTGGTTCCACAGTCAGTGTTCTTATAACATTGTTATCACAAGGTTTACACTTCTCTTTTCAAATATAATTATTTTCTTTTACATTTTATGGTACCACCAGGATTACAGCAGGTTTGTCATGCTAGCTACAAATATGTGTGTGATGTTGACAGGACAAATGAACCTATTTGGCAGATGAATAAACCAAAGCATAGGGGTTCAGCGACTTGCCTAAAGTACACAGCAGGACTCAGAGGCAAAGCTGAAACAAAAATGCAAGTCACCAAGAGTCCAACTATAAGATGTGAAGCCCACTCTAGAAGGTAATGGTCCAATGATTGTCTAGGCACTGATAAAACCACTTTCAAAGGTGTCATTAATATCCCCACAACAGTAGCACTGCTTTGGCCAGGGCAGAGTTACATGGGCATGGATATTAATACAACCTCCAGTCCCAGCCTAGATTCCTTCCTTTCGTGACATCTTTGTGTGAAGGAGGGTTTTTCTTATGGCTACTGGGCCTAGCACACACCAGCGAGAGGAGGCCCCCGGCAGAGGTAAGAGTAGGAATAGGGCACAAGTGGCTCAGGGTAGAGCAACCAATGAGAAAGCAGCCTGAGAAAGCAAATGAATGCAAACCAACGTCAATGGACTCAGAAGACTGATGACAGGGAGGAGATGGGGGAGGAGGACAAGGAAGCAGCTTGCATTTGGAGCAGGAAATAAAAGTGCACATGAGGGGCTCTACATGGTCTCCACTTGCCATCCCACAAACAGTGAACACACACGGAAGCTGAACAGACAGATCACGGCATGGCCAGAGAACAGTGAGTTATAATGATATGAAGGATATGTGCATGAGAAAGGTCTGATGGAAATTCTCCAAAATGCTAACAAGAGAAGCATGGTAAGATCATGGGTTATCACTGTTCCTTTCCTCTGTTTTCTAAATGTTCTGAAAGATTTATAATCTTTAAATCTGAAAGATTATAGAAGTTTACAATTATCACAACAGTCCTGGCTTCAGCCTAAGGTGCATCTGCCCGAGATGTCAAGCCTGCCTGGGCATGAGTGGAGGAGCCAAGTGGCCATTCTGCTGGAGACCATCTGGATGACACACTAAAGGGCCTGCTGGAAGAGAGTCTGTTTTGAGGACAGAGCAGGGTCCTCAAGCTTGAGCCAGTGACAGGGCTCAGGCCAGGGAGCAGGTCGGTTCTAAGCATAATACAATGCCTGTCACTCAGACTGTCTCCTGGCCCAGCATCCATGTACTCTTGTTTGCATCTTAGGAACAGGTCAAATAGCAGGACAGAGAGCAGCAGACAGCAATGACCTAGGGCTCATGAGTCTAGCCCTGCACTGCGAGTTAAGGTTTCACCACTTCAGTAGGGGGCACAACACAGTGCTGCCACCTGCAAGGTCTAGTGCATCTCCAGTGTGGCCCACCCAGCAAGCCAGTTTCTAAAAGTAGGGGAGTGGCATGACCGCAGTCAGGTGCTGTGGCTCAGCACTGGCAAGCCTCAGAAAGACTCGGCCCCAGGGCCTTGGCAAGGCACTTCCTGAGACTTATGGGCCCCGAGGCTAGGGGTGCTCAGGACAGGCATCACCACACACAGGGGACAGGGAATCCTAAGCATGTCATGCTCCAGGGCACTGTGGCCTTGAGGACCCGTGAGGTCCCTCCCAGGCATGCTCAAGAAATCCTGGAGAAGCTTCAAGGAGAATGCAGCATAAAAGCCCTATCATGGTGGGTTGGGGTGGAGCCAGAGGAATATTGTTTTCTGTTACTGAAGGTGTTCTGTTTTTGGTGCTCCACTCACTGATGTAGCCTGGCAGGGAGAAAGGTGACATTTTCAAAAAATGTTTAAGAATTCATTAATAACAATGGTAAATTAGTAACTCCAAACAACTACTAGAGGCAAAAAAGAGAGAAATATGACTAACAAACAAACGTTAGCATACAGACAGAACTCCCACATGCTGTCAGCCATTCTTCATGGAAGAAAATAGTAGCTATTTCCAGACAGAAAATTAGGCCAAATAGTAGCTCTGTGAAGTATTTCAAGAACACAATAAACAATAACAAATATACAATATAAGATAAAAGACAAACGAATACACAGTATCTAATGAAGAAAAAACTATGTCACAAAATTAAAAAAGAAAAAACTATTTCACAAAATTAAAGGAGGGTTAATCAACCATTTGAATGATGGAAAGGTAAGAAAAACACTGAGAATTATTTTTGAACAGAAAAAAAAAAATATCAAGGGAAAATCAAAACCCAGAAGCTAAGCAGCTCTTCCCTCCAGTCTCCATGGCACTCTATTCCTCCCAGGTTTACAGCCTTTACCACTGTGCATACTCACTTCCCCCTTTCCTTCTCCCTCCAACCAGGCTGTGAGCCTGCTGAGGGCCATGCTGATATCACCTCTCTGTCTGGGGACAGGGCACGTAGCATAGTGCTGGGCAAAGAGTAAACAATATATTGGCTTTTACTGAATGAATGAATGAATGAACGAAGGAACAAGCAAACAGATTAACAAAAGAACAAACATTAAAGAGGCTGAAATAAATGGATATATCTGAAAGACACAGGAAAAGGAACTCTGGTCCCACAGGCACACCAAAGAAGAAAACTCCTCCACTTGACTGCACTCCAGCCTGGGTGACAGAGCAAGACACCATCTCAAAAAATAAAAATAAAAATAAATGGGGGGCGTGCCCAAGATGGCCGAATAGGAACAGCTGCAGCCTCCAGCTCCCAGCGTGAGTGACACAGAAGACGGGTGATTTCTGCATTTTCAACTGAGGTACCAGGTTCATCTCACTGGGGAGTGCCAGGACAATTGGTGCTGGTCAGCTCGTGCAGCCTGACCAGTGAGAGCTGAAGCAGGACGAGGCATCGCCTCACCTGGGAAGTGCAAGGGGGAAAGGAATTCCTTTTCCTAGCCAAGGGAAACTGAGACACACAACACCTGGAAAATCGGGTAACTCCCACCCTAATACTGCACTTTACCAAGGGTCTTAGCAAACGACACACCAGGAGATTATATCCCACACCTGGCCCGGAGGGTCCCACGCCCACAGAGCCTCCCTCATTGCTAGCACAGGAGTCTGAGATCTAACTGCAAGGCAGCAGCGAGGCTGGGGGAGGGGCGCCCGCCATTGCTGAGGTTTAAGTGGGTAAACAAAGCCACCAAGAAGCTCAAATTAGGTGGAGCCCACCACAGCTCAAGGAGGCTTGCCTGCCTCTGTAGACTCCTCCTCTGGGGACAGGGCATGGCTAATCAAAAAGCAGCAGAAACCTCAGCAGAGGTAAATGCCCCTGTCTGACAGCTTGCAGAGAGCAGCATCCCAGCAATGGGGAGGCTGGAGATCTGAGAATGGACAGACCGCCACCAAGTGGGTCCCTGACCCTGAGTAGCCTAACTGGGAGACATCACCCACCAGGGTGCAGACCAACACCCCACACCTCACATGGTGGGCACACCCTGAGATGAAGCCTAGAGTGAAAAACTGTGACAGCAACACTCACTGCCTGTGAAATACCAGCCTCTGCAGCCTCCGCTTGCTGATACCCAGGCAAACAGGGTCTGGAGGGACCTCAAGAACTCCAACAGATTACAGCTGAGAGGGTCCCACTGTTAGCTGAAACTACCAAACAGAAGCACACTCCACACCAAAAACCCCATCAGTATGTCACCATCATCAAAGACCAAAGTTAGGCAGATAAAACCACAAAAGATGGGGAAAAAAGCAGTGCAGAAAGCTGGAAATTCAAAAAATCAGAGTGCATCTCCCTCCGGGGAAGCGAACACAGCCTATCACGGCAATGGAACAAAGCTGGATGTGGAGAATGACTTTGACGAAAGTTGAAAGCAGTTAGAAGGCTCTTCAGTCCATCAAACTCTCAGAGCTAAAGGGGGAAACTACATAACCAGCGCAAAGAAACTAAAAACCTTGAAAAAAGGATGGATGAATGGATAACTAGAATAATCAATGCAGAGAAGACCTTAAAAGAACTGATAGAGATGAAAACCATAACACGAGAAATATGTGACAAATGCCCAAGCTTCAGTAACCGACTCGATCAACTGGAAGAAAGAGTATCAGAGTTTGAAGATCAAATGAATGAAATGAAGCAAGAAGAGAAGTGTGGAGAAAAAAAGAGTAAAAAGAAATGAACAAAGCCTCCAAGAAGTATGGGATTATGTGAAAAAACCAAATCTACGTCTGATTGGTGTGCCTGAGTGATGTACCAACCAAGTTGGAAAACACTCTCTTACAGGATATCATCCAGGAGAACTTCTCCAATCTAGTAAGGCAGGTCAACATCCAAATTCAGGAAATACAGAGAATGCCACAAAGATACTCCTGGAGAAAAGCAACTCTAATACACATAATTATCAGATTCACCAAAGTTAAAATGAAGGAAAAAATGTTAAGGGCAGCCAGAGAGAAAGGTCAGGTTACACACAAAGGGAAAAGCTTCCATCAGGACTAACAGCAGATCTCTCGGCAGAAACTCCCAAGCCAGAAGAGAGTGGGGCCATTATTCAACATTCTTAAAGAAAAGAATCTAAACCCAGAATTTCGCTATCCAGCCAAATCTAAGTTTCATAAGTGAAGGAGAAATAAAATCCTTTTACAGAGAAGCAAATGCTTAGAGATTTTGTCACCACGAGGCCTTGCCCTACAAGAGATCCTGAAGGAAGCACTAAACACTGAAAGGAACAACAGGTACCCAGCCATCAGAAAAATGTCAAAATGTAAAGTCCATCACATGTTTGTGTTCAAAACTGCATCAACTAGTGAGCAAAATAACCAGCTAATATCATAATGACAGGACTGGGTTCACACACAAAATAT
Organism: Papio anubis; assembly: GCF_008728515.1. Lineage (NCBI taxonomy): Eukaryota > Metazoa > Chordata > Mammalia > Primates > Cercopithecidae > Papio > Papio anubis. The sequence goes on along the minus strand of NC_044976.1, from coordinate 132,500,207 downwards.
TAACCTTAAAATGTAAATGGGCTAAATGTCTAAATTAAAAGACACAGACTGGCAAATTGATAAAGAGCTCAAGACCCATCAGTCTGCTGTATCTAGGAGACCCATCCTTCACATGCAGAGGCTACTAATATAGGGCTCAAAATGAAGGGATGGAGGAAGATCTACCAAGCAAATGGAAAACAAAAAAAGCAGGGTTGCAATCCTGACCCCTGATAAAAACAGGACTTTAAAGAATCAAAAGATCAAAGAGACAAAGAAGGCCACTACATAATGGTAAAGGATCATCTACCAGGGAAGAGCTAACTATCCTAAATATATACGCACCCCACAGGAGCACCCAGATTCATAAAAGCAAGTCCTTAGAGACTTCATAAAGAGACTTAGACTTGCTGGCTAACAATAATGGGAGACTTTACGTCCCACTGTCAACATTAGATCAATGAAACAGGAAAAGTTGACAAGGATAATCCTGAATTGAACTCCAACTCTAAAAATTCAAGTGGACCTATTAGACATCTAAGCAGAACTCTCCACCCCAAATCAACAGAATATACATTCTTCTCAGCACCACATCGCACTTATTCCAAAATTCACCATAGTTGAAGTAAAGCACTCCCTCAGCAAATGTACAAGAACAGAAATTATAACAAACTGTCTCTCAGACCACAGTGCAATCAAACTAGAACTCAGGACTAAGAAACTCAATCAAACCGCTTCAACTACATGGAAACTGGAACAACCTGGGTCTGAAATCGACTACTGGGTACATAATCTAAAATGGAAGGGTAGAAATAAAGATGTTCTTTGAAACCAATGAGGAACAAAGATATACGATACCAGAATCTCTGGGATACATTTAAGCAGTGTAGAGGGAAATTTATAGCACCAAATGCCCACAGAGAGCAGGAAAGATCTAAAAACTGACACCCCAAAATCACAAATTAAAAGAAGTAGAGAAGCAAGAGCAAACATATCCAAAAGCTAGCAGAAGGTAAGCAACAACTGACTGCAGCAGAACTGAAGGGGAGATAGAGACAAAAACCTCCCAAAAAAAAAATCCAGCCAGTCAAGAGCTGGTTTTGAAACCATCAACAAAATTGATAGACCACTAGTAAGACCTGGCTAAAGAAGAAAAGAGAGAAGAATCAAATCGACGCTAAATTAAAAATGATAAAGGGACACCAATCGGACCCCACAGAAATACAAACTACCATCAGAGAATACTATATAAACACCTCTACGCAGTCAAACTAGAAAACTCAGGAAGAAATGGATACCTCCCCTGACACTCCTTACACTCCCAAGACTAAACCAGGAAGAAGCTGAACTCTGAATAGACCAATAGCAGGTTCTGGAAATTGAGGCAATAATTAATAGCCTACCAACCAAAACAGTCCAGGACCAGATGGGATTCACAGCCAAATTCTACCAGAGGTACAAGATAGTGGTACCCATTCCTTCTGAAACTATTCTAATCAATAGAAAAAAGAGGGGTTCTCCCTGACTCATTTTACGAGGCCAACATCATCCTGATGCCAAAGCCTGACAGGAGTATTGAACAAAAAGAATTTTAGACCAATATCCCTGATGAACATCATGCAAAATCCTCAATAAAATACTGGCAAACCAATCCAGCAGCAGCACATCAAAATCTTACCACCATGATCATATGGTCATCCTTGGATGTAAGTATTGGTCTAACATTCAAAATCAATAAACATAATCCAGCAGATAAACAGAACCAAAGACAAGAACCACATGATCCATCTCAATAGATGTAGAAAAGGCCTTTGACAAAATTCAACAGCCCTGCATGCTAAAACTTCAATAAATTCAGGTATCGATGGAAGGTATCCTCCCAAAATAATAAGAGCTATTTATGACAAACCCACAGCCATCATACTGAATGGGCAAAAACTGAAAAATTCCCTTGAAAAACTGGCCATAATAAGACAGGGATGCCCCTCTCACCACTCCTATTCAAATATAGTGTTGGAAGTTCTAAGAAAAGCAACTGTGTAAGCAAAAGAGGAAAGAAATCAAGGGCATTCATTTAGGAAAAGAAGAAGTCAAATTGTCCCTGTTTGCAGATGACATGATTGCATACTCTCTTAGAAAAACCCCATTGTCTCAGCCCAAAAATCCCTCCTCTTTAAGCTGATAAGCAACTTCAGCAAAGTCTCAGGATACAAAATCAATGTGCAAAATCCTGCAAGGATTCTATACACCAGTAACCCATAAAATAGAGAGCCAAATCATGAATGAACTTCCATTCACAAATTGCTTCAAAGAGAATAAAATACCTAGGGAATTCAACTTACAAGGGATGGAAAGGACCCTTCAAGGAGAACTACAAAACCACTGCCTCAAAGTGAAATAAAAGAGGACACAAACAAATGGAAGAACATACCCATGCCCAAGTGGATATGGAAGAATCAATGTTGTGAAAATGGTCATACTGCCCAAGGTAATTTTATAGATTCAATGCCATCCTCATTAAGCTACCAATGACTTTCTTCACAGAACTGGAAAACTGCTTTAAAGCCCATAATATGGAACCAAAAGACCCCGCATTGCCAAGACAATCCTAAGCCAAAGAACAAAGCTGGAGGCATCACGCCACCTGACTTCAAACCTGAGCCGACAAGGCTACAGTAACCAAAATGCAAATGGTAATTGGTACCCAAAACAGAGATACAGACCAATCGGAACAGAACAGAGCCCTCAGAAATAATACCACATCTACTGCCATCTGATCTTTGACAAACCTGGAGAGAAACAAGAAATGGGGAAAGGATTCCTAGCTCTAATAAATGGTGCTGGAAAATTGGCTTCAGCCGCTGAAAGCTGAAACGGATCCTTTCCTTCATTCTTACCAAAACACCATATCACTTCAAATGCACTAACCATGAAACCCGAAGAAACCCAGGCCATCATTCAGGACAGTGCTGGGCAAAGACTCTGCCCCAAACACCGTTTAAACGTACCGACAAATGATTCACCGAACCAAAGAGCCGCAACGCGAACCATCATCGCAGCATTAACAGTAAACCGCAGTCCGCAGCGTTCCCAACCACTACTGACAAAGGCCGCATCCGAACCCATGGTAACCAGCCCAACAAGAAAACAACCCCATCGTGCGCGGGCAGTTGATATGAACAGACATTTCTCAAAAAGAAGACATTCATACAACCAACAGATTACTACGAAAATGCCTACTTTCATCACCTCACCATCAGAGAAATCGCAAATCAAAAGTTCCATCGGCGAGATTACCCATCTCACACCAGTTAGAAATGGCGATCATTAAAAACCAGGAGACAATACGTTGAGAGGATGTGGAGAAATAGAACACTTTTACACTGTTGGTGGACTGTGAAACTAGTTCAACCACTGTGGAAAACAGTGGCAATCTCAAGGATCTAGAACTAGAAATACCATTTTGACTCAGCCATCCCATTACTGGGGACATACCCAAAGGATTGTAAGTCATGCTGCTATAAAGACATGCACATGTATGTTTATTATGCACTATTCACAATAGCACAGACTTGGAACCAACCCAAAATGTCCATCAGTGACAGATCATTGAAGAAAAATGTGGCACATATACACCAAGGAATACTATGCAGCTTACAAAAAGGATGAGTTCGGTTCCTCAGGGACATGGATGCAGCTGGAAACCATCATTCTCAGCAAACCACGCAAGAACAAGGAACCAAATACTGCATGTTCCTCACCTCTATAGGCAGGAAGTGAACAATGGAATCACTTGGACACAGGAAGGAGCATCACCACTGAGTCCTATTGTGGGGAGGGGGCATGGGGTGATAGCATTAGGAGATATGGAATTTGGTCAAATGATGAGTTAATGGGTGTAACACACCAACATGGCACATGTATACATATGTAAGAAACCTGCACGTTGTGCACATGTACCCTAGAACTTAAAGTATAATAAAAAAAAAAAAAAAAAAAAAAACTCCTCCCCTTGGCATTTAATTGAAAACTGCCTTTGTCTCTCTCATGTGTTTCATGTGCACATGGCCTGTCCCCACTAAGAAGCCTTAAGCCCTTGAAGGCAGGGACCACAAACTTCTACTTCTATGTCCCCCCTTATAGTGCCTGGCACAGTGCTGGATTTTAGGTCTTAAAAAAATATTCATTAAATAGGCTTGAATAAAGAAGATGAGATGAGACAAGTAAAGTTACTTCTAGTGGATGAGGTTCCTTCATTTTAATTTATAGGAGAAACGAGCTGGCTATTTACCAAGCTTCATTGCAACAGGCATTCCTCAGGACAAAGAGAGCCTTTCAGAACTACACGAGCGGCAGCGCCTTCTCCAGAGTTCCAAGCTTGGTATTTCCAAGGGAGAGCTAGGGGTCAATAGTAAAATCCCCAGGCACAGGCACATGCCAGGGAAGTTGGCACAGCACCTGCCCAGGCTGGGAATGACTCCAGGCAGCCTGACCAAAGTCAAGAAAGCTCATAATTCATCCAGAGGAGAACTTAAAAACAATCCAATTAGTTGGATATGACTGCAGATTGGGCAACCGAATATCAACTGGAATTCAAGAGTGAGGACAGAAAATAGGAGGTGGGCACATCCTTCTTTCTCTAAAGCACACAGCTCAGGTTAAGGTGAAAGGTCTCTGCTTCTTGTATTTGGCAACTCCAGCCATAACAATCTGTCAGCAAAAATGCCTGCACAGGATCAGTGGGAGAGTCTCCTCCCTCAATGCAAAAATTCCTGACCAGGCAGCTTCCAGTACAACTGCCACTGGATTAAAGGGGCAGACAAAGGCTAATTACTAGAGAAGGAAAGGGTCTCAGACAGGAAATGCAGTTGGTTATCGTAGCTAATGTTGTGGATGAGAGTTGCCAGGGTATTTAAATATGTATTGGAATAAAGCAAAAGGGGTCATGCTCATACGTTCATTTCTTTCCTAAGGAAATGTACCAGGGTGTTCAGGTTACCTGGGACTCCCTAACTCTACCTAGATTCCTTGAGGGTGGGGAGGTGGGCAGCCAGCCTGACCTGATCCCCTAGAGACATCCTCCACCTGCTTTTCCTAGACACAATGCCCCAGATCCACCCCCATGTTATTCAGGAGAGTCAGAAATGGTTACCCTGGGCAAGATCCACAGCTTGTCACTTGGGCTCAAGGCAGCTGTGTGACAGGCTTTCGAGGAACAGTCTCCAGGCTCATACAGCTGAACTTGTTGACATGGTCCGCCGTGTGCCGGGGCACTCACTCCCCACAGAGTTCAGAAGCTACACGGCAGCAGCCAACGTTCCAGGGTGTGTCGCGGGCAGAAGCAACATCTCAGCAGGAAGAAGGAGAGGTAGGACAATCTCCACAGCCACCTCATGGCTATCCTCCACTGCTACTTTCTGGGCCTGCATCCACAGCTAGACCCCTAAACTGACCGTGGCGCAGGAAAGTGTGTGGCTTCACTAAACTCCCCAAGCTTTTACAGTTACCCCTGTTCTTGTCCTATATCCCTTACCACTCTCCTACTACCACCACCAACATACACATCTATTACCAGATTGGGGTGGGCAGCAGGGTGGCGGGGGGCAGAGTTTACATACTTCCCATTCCAAACCCCAGTCACTTAGAGGTTCCCCATCCTTGAGTGTCAATGCGGATTTGTGATGGGGAGAGTAAATGGTGCATTAAACCTAGACAGTGTTCCATGAGGGCAGGACAAGCCCATTTTGCTCACCACTATAGCCCAGCACCCAGCACAGGTGCTAAATGTTTACTGTCACCTGAATTAAGAGTTAATTGGTCATTAAGTAGAAGAGGTGGGACTACAGAAGACCAGACCACTGCTCAGACTACTGGTCATGCAGCCCCTGGTTCTCTATATGTCAAACAACACCTTCCCAGCCTTGCAGAAGGAGCCACATGATGGGCTGTCTCACCTTTTCCCTGTCCCTGCCCCGTCAAGTATAAAAACAAGAGGAGCCTCCAAGAGGGCATCCCAAGGGAGGAAAACTCAGCAACACAAGCAAGGCATCTCCTCATCCAGCCGGCTGGCCAGGTCCTTCCCCAGCTATAGCATCGACTAGAGACTATGAGCTAGGTTTACACTCCTGAGTCTGCCACTAAATAGTCTTATGACTTCATATCAACAATCTAAACTTTTGGGGTCTTGGTTCTGTTTTCTGTAAAATGATCTTCTTTTGTGGGGGGAAAGCTACAAGTACTGAAATACATAACATTCCCAAGGATGATTCAGGGCCAGGTGCTGCTAATTCAGCCAGTCCCTCTGACAGCAGGACACCTAGAGACCCTCGACCCTGTCAGTTTCTTTAACCAGGACATGGTCAGCTAAGTGTAAACAATCAGACTACAGAGACAGGAAGGAAAGTGGCTCCCCCAGGGTCTCAAACAGTCAAGAAAAAAACACTGGGAAACAAGGAAAGAAAGAGTTCTGACAGGAAGGTAGCCAAACAACCCACTGCCTCACTGGGTTTTTAATGCCCTAGAAGGCGAGTTATTGCTTCTGAAGTTGAAAAAGAAACATCAATAATTAAGTGCTATAGATTGTATTGTCCCTCCCCCCACCAACATTCTACATTGAAGCCCTAACCCCCAATGTGACTGCATTTGGAGAAGGGACTTTTAGGAGGTAATTAAAGTTAAATGAGGTTTCAAAGGTAGAGTCCTAATTCCATAGGATTGGCATCCTTACAGTAAGAGGAGGGGAGGGAGAGAGAGATGTCTTTCTCATGCATGCACTAAGGAATGGCTATGTGAGGACATAGCAAGAAGTGTCTGCAACCCAAAGAGACAGCCCTCACCAGACACTGGCCCTGCTGGCACCTTGGTCTTGGACTTTCTAGCCTCCAGAACTGTGAAAAATAAATTTCTCTTGTTCAAGCCACCTAAGGCTGTATATTTTGCTATGGAAGCTGAGCTAAGACAATAAGAGACCCAAGAAGCCTGCTGGCTCTCTCCAGTCTCAAATACCACTCACCCTCATTCCCAAGATGAGCCTGTCTCAGATTCATCATCTCCGTGTGAAGATTTGCCTGGGTGGAAACAGCAAGAACACAATGGTGGGAAGTGGGATGAGACGAGAGTAGCAAGAGACCAACTTCCTTCACACAGTAGGACTCCAGAGCCCCCAGGCTTGTGGGCAGCAGTGCAGCCCCTCCAGCATCACAGCAGCTGCGGACTCCGTGAGCTCAGGGGCCTGACAGTGACAGCCAGTTCAGTCGCTGGGCCATACTGGTTGTGTGCAATAGCAAAGATGAAGAAATAAAGGCAGTCAGTGGATACAGGAAGTCCAGTGCCATGGAACTATTTGAACATGTCACTCATGTCCTGCCATCCAGAGCAAACTGACCTCCCATTCCACAGGCAAGGAAGCCTGGTGATGAAGGCAACCCAGGAGGAGGAGTCACCACCATGGTCTTGAAGCACGCAAGTATCTAGAGGTAATTACAAGTGGCACCAATATGCCCAGTTACAGAGTGGAACAGCAACTCCACACAGAGCCTATAAAATGCTGTCATGGAAAGCAAGGACTTCACAGAAAGATGCTGGCCTCAGAGAGCTCAGTGATATGACAGTTGTGGGCCTGAGAGAAATAATTTCCAGAGAAAGTGGATTAATTCTCGTTCTCAGTCACAGCCAACTCCCATGACAGCTGATTCGGAGCCATGGGGAGATAGACAGAAGGTGGCAGGGAAAACAGTGTGGCTTTTGCTTGCTGTTGAGTGAATCAGGGTTGCCCACAGTGAGAGAGGCAAGCAGAGCTGTGGGTTTGGCATGGGGGCAGTCACTGTGCTCTTGAAGGTCAAACTGGGCCCCACAGCAAGGAGGTCCAAAGAACCCACTCAATGTGTCTCTAAGCCTTGCACCTCAGCCTACTCCACACTGCAAAGTTGTTGCTGAAGAAATGTAGCTAAAGTGATACTCTCTCCCCCTCAGAGCCTTACCACCCATCCCTCCCACATAATCAGTCTTTCAGACAGCAGTATGCCCACCTCTCTTCCTTCTCCTTCCTCAAGGATCAAAATAATAAGGAAAAATTAACAAAAATATATACTTTTTTTAAAACTCCCAGGTTGGAAAGAACTTAGAGCCATCTAGTTTGGTCACTCATCTGATATCTCAATCTCTGCCCACTCTGCATCAGCCTTGGCGAAAATGGCCCCAGTGATGAAGAATTCCTTCCCTCCTAAGCTTTCTTCATCTTCCAACAACACTGATGACTAGAAAATTCTTGTTATATTGAGCCAGAATCCACTTCTCAATTGCCTGGTTCTGCTGAGTACAAGAGTCTCCCTGCCCTCGCCCCCGGCCCCCAGCTGTCAGCTTCACAAGAGTCTTTCCAAAACTTGAAGATGGCTAGCAAGAGATGGATCTTCCCAAAGTGTTGGGAGGGCTCTGGCCCAACTCTCTAATCAATTTCTCTTCCATGAGTATTTAAAAAGTGTTCTTTAGAATAAAGTTTTCAAGTCACAGAATGTTCAGTGGTAGAAGGTATCATAAAGATCATTTATTCTTCTTCCTTCACAGGTGAAACCCAGGCCCAAAGAGAGGAAACTGACTTGTTCAAGTCCTCATAGACACTTAGCAGAACACCCAAGGTTATATTTGAGCTTTCCTCACATCCAGAGCTTTGTACTGGGTTCTCCCAAAATACCACTTCTCCTAATTTTTCCCAAGCAGAACTGTGCTATTCTATCACCCTACTACCTACATGCATTTACACGCGCACTTCAGGTCCAGACTGTTTCCAACTTAAAGGCTTGGATGTTTGGCTTTTGGTTGCCTGGTACAACCTTACAAGTAAGACAGTCCCTGAGACACCTGGGCCCTACACTGGTGCCCATCCCTGAAGGGGCACCAGAGATATTTCTGGAAGCCATTCCTCGGCAAATTGGAAACCATCTTGTGCAAAAATTGCAAATACAGAGTCCCCATGGGGTTTAAAGGCCATAAATGGGATTCTAGAAGAGGAAAAATCTTACTCATAAGCTTATTCTATTAATCAATTGTTTGAGAGTAATCTGAAAAGGGGATGCAGAATTTCCTCATTCCCCTGCAGTGTTGGCATTCTGAAAGTAAGGGACTGCAGGTCTGTGAGTCAGCAAGGAAAGCAAAATCAAAACTACAAAATTCTAAGCGTTTATTTAATACCAGCTAATAGAGGATGATGAATATGGCCTCAAATTTTCTGTTCTCCCCAACTTCACATGAAGGTGATGCAACCAGGAAAATGAGCTGAGCAGATGGAGTAAACATTTATTAGACATCTACTTTATGGTCGGTATAGAGGCATTGTGGAGAAAACAAAATTTCCCCTAAAGTATTTATAGCCTAACTCAGAAGACAAGGTACATGCAGTGTCTAGAACACAAGTAATCAATGATTCTCAACCTGGGATGATCTTGCCCTTCAGGGAACATCTGGCAATGTCTGGGGTTATTTCTGAATGTCACAACTGGCATTTCATATATCCATATAATGGACAGAGGTCAGGGACACTGATAAACATCCCACAGTACACAGGACAGCCCCTTACAACAAACAACTATCTGGTCCAAAATGGTGGTGGTGATGAAGTTAAGAAACCCTAAAGTAGGTGAGTCACTAGTAGATCCAGTAGTAGATACATGGTGGCTAAAATCAATTAAAATTCATCCAATTCAATATTTATTGAGGATATGCATGTGTCAGGAACTTTGTAGGCACTTAAGAATTAAAGATGAATAAGACATGTCTCTTCTCTCAAGGCTACATGAAACAATTATAAAAAGACAAGGTGGGATGTGATCCAGAGTTAAATTGGGTGTGTAAGTGCTTCAAGATTCTGAGAAAAGTATGGCAACTGTAGGCCAGCATTAATCAGAAAACAGATAGGTCCCAAGCTTCATCTTGGAGGGCAGGTAAGATTGGAATAGGCAGGCCGGGAGGCCCGTGCCAGGTGAAAGGGCTGAGCTGAGGGGCTCTGGTAGCATCCCCAGACTCACCGTGAGAAACCCATGAAGCACGCTCACTGCTGGTCCTCCCGCATCACAGCCAGCTGGCAGAAGCCAAGCCTGACCACAGTCTACACACATTCATCTACCTACATATATTCCCCAGTGCCTAGCACAGGGTGTGCACTTCATGAATATGAAATAATTAGAAAAAGACAATAAAATTAAATCAGGAACTTTTTTTTTTTTCAGGCTTTTAAAATAACCTTTATTTTTAAAAAGTTAACATGTGCATTATAGGAAACTGAAAAACACAAGCAGCAAAGAACAAAGTCATTCACAATCACCAGCAGTTTACAGTTTGACATGTTCTTCTAGATCCTGTGTGTGTGTAGGCACAACATCCAATTTTACGGGACTGAGATCGTACAGTATGTATCAGGATTTTTCACACATCATGAATATTTACCAATTCAAAATCCCAAAGTTATATGAGTATTTTGATAACCTAGAATACACTACACCAACCAGGAACTACTATTTAATGAGCATTTGCTCCCTGCCAGATCATTTGCTTAACAACTTTACTTGCATTATCTCATTCAATCCTTGACCACAACCCTGTAAAGTACCTGGTATTACCACTTCTAAAATGAGGAAACCGACTGGCTGAATGAATAAATAAACCAATGAGTTAGCAAAGAACCAGTTCGAACAGCTCTGCTGTTCCCACACTAACCTGGGCTCCTTCTGACGCCTGCTGTTCCCTGGGTTCCAGCTTGCCCCACCCCTCATGGCTCTTACACACACAACAGCTACCAGCACCTAGCTGTCTAAAGTGGAGGTGTTGCATGGGTAGACGGTAATTTTACAAGGGTTTCTAAGGCCACTGTGGCTCTGGCACTATGTCTAGAATGTCCCAGAATTTCTGCTGGCCAGAAGCCAGCACCACAAGAGACTGGAGCAAGGATGCTGGTATAGAACCTCCTCAGGAAGAAGGCTCAGGATCCCTGGTCCACGTTAAAACAAGGCAGCGGCAAACAGCTTCTTTTCACTAGCACATTTAACAAACCCTCTAATTATGTGATAAAAATCCCACTGGCGACTGCTTTTCTCAGAGCAGCACATTACCACCATCCAAATATTTCTCAGTCTCTAAATAATAGGGTAATTTTACAAGGCATGTATCTGCAGCAGCTGCAACAGCACAAATGGGTGCTGGTTAATTCCTTCTATTTATACGGCCCTCTTACCATTTATAGGATGCCCTCGTGGCTTTATTTCATTGGATCCAATCAACCACGTTTTGAGAAACAAGTCACCTTATCTCCATTTTACAGTCAAAGAGATTGAGGCTCAATGAGGTTAAATGAATTGCCCATGGTCACACTACAAGATCTTCTGGCTTGTCTGGTAACAATATCATGTGCCAGCCACACTGCATGGCCCCTTTGCAATAGGTGATTTTCACTCTCCTTTCCTACTTAATTTGTAAATGATCAAGAATGCCTACTTGTATATTAACAAAAAAATCCCTGTGATACAAAAACTGACAATCCCCTTATCTTATGGTAACAAGGCTTACCCAACTTCAGAGGTTGGCAAACTATTTCAGTACAAGGCCAGATAGCAAATATTTAGGCTTTTCAGGACACACTGTCTCTATCACAGCTACTCAACTCTGCCAAGGCAACCAGAGACAAATGGGTGTGGCTGTGTGTCAAATAAAACTTTATTTATAAACACAGGAAGGGAGGACACAGATTTGACTTGCAGACCTAGCTTGCCAACTCCTGAACTAGATAATGGGGTCTTCCCATTCTCTCACAGATCCGACTAACCCATAGAGTCAAATTTACAAACTCAGACACAAGAGAATAGAAAACTTTGCTACCTTTTTTTTTTTTAAGAGAGAAATAGATTTGAAATGCCCCAGTCCATTTTCCTTTCCAGAGCTCCCTGGAGTAAAGATCCCTTTATGCTATTCCAGCAGCCACTTGCTGAACACTACTCCCTGATCCACACACATTTTCCTCTTTTCCCTGTTCAAGTTTTCCAGTTACTGGATAACATTCTTTAAAAGGCTTTATGCTACTGTTTTGCCTTTCCAAACGTGAAGAGATGACGTCCAGGTCCCTCACAAAATGGTCTTCATTTGAACAGTATAAACGACTGCTTTGCTGAGAGGTGGTCAAACAGACACAGACCTCTATAACTCCTTACACCATCAAAGAGTGGCAGTATAAAAAAGCTCAGTCAACTTCAGAGGCTGGCAAACTTTTTCTGTATAAGGCCAGATAGCAAATGTTTAGGCTATCAAAGAGCCACTAAAAACCCCAAAAGCCCCATCCTACTCATGGAACAAGGTCTACAGGGTTCAGAATTTTGCTGGAAGGCTCACACACCAAGCTGGGAATTATAACAGGCCTGACCTAGAGCAAGACAGCTACAATTCCCAAACTGAGAATCACCCTTGTAACATACCTCCAAAGACTCCCTTAATGAAAAGATCCAATAGTGATGACACCGGAATACTCCCTTAAAAAACCATTACGTTATTCTGGATGAAAGATGGAAAAGCATGAACACAAAAATATTAGAGTGGTATTTAGAAAGAAGTAAGGAAAACTCTATAACTTTGAATCCCATTTTCAAGAAGCATCTTAAATTGTGCTTTCTTTGATCCCCATTCACTTAATAGTCACCCTCTACCAAGGAAAAAAAGTGGTATAGCAGCCGGGGAAAGAGAGCCAAGTTCATTTTTAATGCTTTGTCTTGCAATCAAGTGGAACAGGGGAGCTCCACTCCCCATTAGCTAAACATCCAGATAATCTACAACAAATGCAAGATTTCTTCTTAAACAGTTTTAAAGTAAAGCTTAAACTGATCCTGAACCTGAGAGAAGAAAGGAGTGATGTGTATTCAGGCTCACACATGCCCGACACACAGTAATCAATAAATGTTTGCTCAATACATGTATGAATACCAGGAACCAACTTCCTGTCTGGGGTTCACAGGGCTTCTTTTCACATCCTTATTGATCAAGAAGCTAGGCATCAGTTTTGCTTTCTCTCCAGGACCAACTGATTAGCAGTGTGATTTCTGGCAATATCTTTATGCTAAATGAAGTATGACAAAACAGTTCAGATGGCTTGTGTTGCTCAGCCTCATGAATATTTGGTGTGCAGGGAACCTGGATATCTTCTTATCCAATTCAGCAAAAATCTAGGATACATTATAGTAGCTTCCTCTCAAAGTCCCCTAGTCCTATCCCTATAAACAAATCACCATCCATTCACATCCCACACAAGCACCCACAGCCACACGTGCACGTACAGTCTTCAGATAATTGCAGCAACACCAACCCAGTGATTCAGATTCATAATGATTTCTAGGAATTCAGAACGTCTAAGCTTGACATACACATTTCTCTGTTCCATTCCGTTTTGAAAACTACACAAACAGCTGGCAGCAGCTGCACTGATCAAAAGCTAGGACTCCACACTATAGGACAAGAGGCACTAACACAGGAAGTATCCAAGGCAGACATACATGGGATGATGCCAAAGGAACAAGAGGACACAGAACATCCTCTTCCCAGTTCTAACCGTGAACTGTGTTTAGAGTTACTCTGATGCCAGCTGGCCACTCACTACAGTCAGGCAACAAGGTGAGGCTCAATCCCCAGTCATCACCACACAGAGGCAACAAAAATGTGATCCATTTTAATTCACTCCACCATCAGCGACTATCTATTTGGTCCCCCAACCAAAAGACTGACAAACATAGGCAGAAGTGACATGTAAGCGGAAACCTGTAAGATGACCTAAAGCTTTGGGATAGGAGAGCATCGTGGAGAAATGAGAAGGTCCAAAGGCAAGTGATAGCATGGTGTTGCTGAAAGAAGTCCAGCTGTAATGTAGGGCAGCATAGAAAGAAGGGGAAACATGAAGTGAAGTCAACCAGGCCAGGTAATTCGCTCGTGCCCTATTGGGCTATGTGAAGGAGTTTGCATTGTCCCCAGAGCATGGATGAACTATTGCAGGGTTGAAGCAGCACAAATGGGCACTGACAAGACTTGAATTTTTTGAAAGAGCACTCTGGCCATACTGTGGAGGATGGGTGTGAGGACAGCAAGGCGAGCCTGCTAAATGCAAGCCCAGGCTGAAGGGGGTCTGTGCTGGCAATGGGTACTAAGAAAAATCTGTATTTCTGGCACGTACTTCTTGAACTTCAGACCTTTATGGGCTGACCCTTGGTGCTTCTTTAATATCCTATCAAACTTCTTTCTGGCCTTCTTGACCAAAGAGGAAAAAGACCAAATCCTCTGGGGCCCTGTTGAATGGGATGTGATAACCCCTTTCAGAAGCAAGGTGGAGCTTGCTTTTATGCCCTAGGTGCCCAACATTTAAAACATCATCTACATCACATGCATTATCATTTCTTGTGATTTCCTAAGAGTGGCAGAACTGGGATTAGCGCCTTTAAGTAATAGGGAAATACTCAGAGAGCAGAGGCAAAGTCAGGTTCTAAAGTCATGGTGGATAATCTTGGGATGGAGTCTGCAAATCAGTTTTTTTAAAGGCACTAAACCCTTTGATTATCTTTCCTAGGTGATTCCCACACTCCTTCTTCTAATGACTTTTCATCATAATGTTGACATCTCACCTTTTGAAAATTGTTAAAAAGTAGATACTTTGGAGATGTGTGCCGGGGGAAAAGCTGTTCCCTGCTTCCTAATCCCAGCTATGCCTTGGCCAATGCAGTTAGGGCACAGCCCAGTGGTGGAATCTGGATGAGAATCCACATCCTTTAACTCCTGTCCAAGGCTCACTACACTATATTACCTGAATGGAGGAACGAACAGACAGACAAGCATAGTAATGGAGAGTTGGATCAATGAACAACCTCTTAAAGCTTTATTTATAATCTACCTCCTTCATCTAACAAGAGATTTCATAGGGAAAAAGCAGCCTTTTTTATGTCACCAAAACCAGATCTAACGAGACCAAAGAAATGAGCAGGTTCCTCTGATACCCTCTCTAGATGATTCAGGCTGTCTGCCCCAGTCATGAAGACACTACCCTAACTCAAGGCACAAATACAGCACACCCCTCCCACTGACACACACATTCACCAAAAAAGGCTGCCAAAAACAGTGGCTCTTAGTAGTCAACACTCTAACTGATGGGGAGAAAGGAAACAGACCTACAGGCATCAGTTGAGCCCCTATATCCAGGCATACCTGAAGCTAAACTCCAGTCATATATTTTTTTCCAGATATCTGAGCCAATACAGTTCCTTTTCATTCAAGCCAGTTGAAGTTTAGTCTCCTCATCATTTGAAGCAAAAGCATCTTAATTGATACAAAATGTAAGCTGGTATAATATTTCTGTAAAACTATATATGTATATGTGTGTGTGTGTGTGTGTGTGTGTATATATATATATATACGACAACAGTTTAAATTGCTCATATACTTTAACCTGACAAATTCATTTCTAGGAACCTAACCCAAGGAAATAATCTGAAACACATGCAAAAATTTATTCATAATATTTACCATAAAAGCACAAACTGGGACATAAACTTAATGGTCCACATTAGAGGAAATGATTAGACAAAATCACACTATATCTTTAGCATAGAATATTATGAAACCATTAAAATGTATGTTTACAGCAAATTATTAAATATAAGGTTAAATGTTTCACCTTTTATCTTACATAAAACGTAAGATTCAAAATTGTTTATGTACCCTGATTTCAACTTTGTAAAACAAATAAAATACACAAAAATACTAAAATATAATGTGCCAAATGCTAGTAGTGGCTGCTTCTGAAAAGGGATATTACAGGTGTTTCACTGATTTTTTTTTTTTTTTTTTTTTTTTAGACGGAGTCTCGCTCTGTCACCCAGGCTGGAGTACAGTGGCCGGATCTCAGCTCACTGCAAGCTCCGCCTCCCGGGTTTACGCCATTCTCCTGCCTCAGCCTCCCGAGTAGCTGGGACTACAGGCGCCCGCCACCACGCCCGGCTAATTTTTTGTATTTTTAGTAGAGACGGGGTTTCACCGTGTTAGCCCGGATGGTCTTGATCTCCTGACCTCGTGATCCGCCCATCTCGGCCTCCCAAAGTGCTGGGATTACAGGCTTGAGCCACCGCGCCCGGCCTTCACTGATTTTTTAAAAAAATTTTCTCAAAAATCACAAGCTTTCTTATACACCAGTAACAGACAAACAGAGAGCCAAATCATGAATGAACTCCCATTCACAATAGCTTCAAAGAGAATAAAATACCTAGGAATTCAACTTACAAGGGATGTAAAGGACCTCTTCAAGGAGAACTACAAACCACTGCTCAGTGAAATAAAAGAGGATACAAACAAATGGAAGAACATACCATGCTCATCGATAGGAAGAATCAATGTTGTGAAAATGGCCATACTGCCCAAGGTAATTTATAGATTCAATGCCATCCCCATTAAGCTACCAATGACTTTCTTCACAGAATTGGAAAAAACTGCTTTAAAGTTCATATGGAACCAAAAAAGACTCCGCATTCCCAAGACAATCCTAAGTCAAAAGAATAAAGCTGGAGGCATCACGCTACCTGACTTCAAACTATACTACAAGGCTACAGTAACCAAAACAGCATGGTACTGGTACCAAAACAGAGATACAGACCAATGGAACAGAAAAGAGCCCTCAGAAATAATACCACACATCTACAGCCATCTGAACTTTGACAAACCTGACAAAAACAAGAATGGGGAAAGGATTCCCTATTTAATAAATAGTGCTGGGAAAATTGGCTAGCCATAAGTAGAAAGCTGAAACTGGATCCTTTCGTTACTCCTTATACGAAAGTTAATTCAAGATGGATTAGAGACTTAAATGTTAGACTTAAAACCATAAAAACCCTAGAACAAAACCTAGGTAATACCATTCAGGACATAGGCATGGGCAAGGACTTCATGTGTAAAACACCAAAAGCAATGGCAACAAAAGCCAAAATTGACAAATGGAATCTAATTAAACTAAAGAGCTTCTGCACAGCAAAAGAAACTACTATCAGAGTGAACAGGCAACCTACAGAATGGGAGAAAATTTTTGTAATCTACTCATCTGACAAAGGGCTAATATCCAGAACCTACAAAGAACTCAAACAAATTTACAAGAAAAAAACAAATGACCCTATCAAAAAGTGGGCAAAGGATATGAACAGACACTTCTCAAAAGAAGACATTCATACAGCCAGCAGACACATGAAAAAATGCTCATCATCACTTGCCATCAGAGAAATGCAAATCAAAACCACGATGAGATACCATCTCACACCAGTTAGAATGGCGATCATTAAAAAGTCAGGAAACAACAGGTGCTGGAGAGGATGTGGAGAAATAGGAACACTTTTACACTGTTGGTGGGACTGTAAACTAGTTCAACCATTGTGGAAGACACTGCGGCGATTCCTCAAGGATCTAGGACTAGAAATACCATTTGACCCAGCCATCCCATTACTGGCTATATACCCAAAAGATTATAAATCATGCTGCTATAAAGACACATGCACATGTATGTTTATTGCAGCACTATTCACAATAGCAGAGACTTGGAACCAACCCAAATGTCCATCAGTGACAGACTGGATTAAGAAAATGTGGCACATATACACCATGGAATACTATGCAGCCATAAAAAAGGATGAATTCGTGTCCTTTATAGGGACATGGATGCAGCTGGAAACCATCATTCTCAGCAAACTATCGCAAGAACAGAAAACCAAATACCGCATGTTCTCACTCATAGGTGGAAATTGAACAATGAGATCACTTGGACACAGGAAGGGGAACATCACACACCAGGGCCTATTGTGGGGAGAGGGGAGGGGAGAGGGATAGCATTAGGAGATATACCTAATGTAAATGACGAGTTAATGGGTGTAGCACACAAACATGGCACATGTATACATATGTATCAAACCTGCACGTTGTGCACATGTACCCTAGAACTTAAAGTATAATAATAAAAAATAAAAAAGACAGCCAGACTTAGCCTTTATAGGGATTTTGGTGTCCTTGGGCTCCTGACACGCCATTCAGGAGGGCCCTCTACTACTCTCCCTGAATGGTTCAACCTCTAGAGACTTTTAAAAAAAAAAAAAAATTCTTCTCTATTCTTCAAATACTCTATAATAAGAATATATCACTTTCAGGGTCAAGGGAAAAAACTCAGTAAAGCTACCCCCTCCAAAATGAAATTCATTCTTCTTCTTCATATAAAACATAATCTCTCTCCTTAAAGCTTCCACCTAAGAGTTCTGACTCCCAATGTTAGGTTTTCTGGGGCCACATACAGATCCCCAGGACAACTTTCAGATATTTAACACCCTGTCAAAACCTGAGTTTTGCCCTCTCCAGATTAAAATCCATTTTCCCACCACTCCCATAGAATAGGGTAGGTTTTCCAACTCTCCTCTGAACACACTCCAATGTGTTATCCCTTTTAAGATGTGCTGTTCTAAAGGAAACTATCAACAAAGTAAACAGACAACCAATAGAATGAGAGGAAATTTTTGCAAACTGCATCTGACACATGTCTAATATCCAGCATCTCTGAGGAACTTAAACAAATTTACAAGAAAAAAACAAACAGCCCGATTAAAAAGTGGGCAAAGGATGTGAACAGACACTTTTCAAAAGAAGACATATATGCAGGACAAGCATATGAAAAAAGAAAAGCTCTATATCACTGATTAGAGAAATGCAAATCAAAATCGCAATGAGATACCATCTAACACCAGTAGGAATGGCTATTACTAAAAAGTCAAAAAATAACAGATGCTGGCAAGGTTGCGGAGAAAAAGGAACACTATACACTGTTGATGGGAGTGTAAATTAGTTCAACTATTATGGAAGACAGTGTGGCAATCCCTCAAAGACCTAAAGACAGAAATACCATTTAGCCCAGCAATCCCATTAGTGGATATATACTCAAAAAAATATAAATTGTTCTATCATAAAGATACATGCATGCATCTATTTATCACAGCATTATTCATAACAGCAAAGACACGGAATCAACCTAAATGCCCATCAGTGATAGACTAAAGAATATCACTCGTCTAGACTAAAGGATACGATAGACTACAGTATAAAGAAACTGTGGCACATAT
Organism: Papio anubis; assembly: GCF_008728515.1. Lineage (NCBI taxonomy): Eukaryota > Metazoa > Chordata > Mammalia > Primates > Cercopithecidae > Papio > Papio anubis. Next base: position 132,481,083 of record NC_044976.1, on the reverse strand, counting down.
ACACCATGGAATACTATGAAGCCATAAAAAGAGAATGAAATCATGTCCTTTGCAGGAACACAGATGGAGCTGGAGACCATTATCCTTAACAAACGAACACAGGAACAGAAAAGCAAATATCGCATGTTCTCACTTATAAGTGAGAGCTAAATGACAAGAACACATGGATGCATAGAAAGGAACAACACAAACTGGGCTTTATCAGAGGGTAGAGAGTGGGAGGAGGGAGAGGATCAGGAAAAATAACTAATGGGTACTAGGCTTAACACATGGGTGACAAAATAATCTGTACAACAAACCCCTATGACACAGGTTTACCTACGCAACAAACCTGCACATGGACTCAATTTAGAATAAAAGTTTTAAAAAATGTTCTGCTCTAAATTCATCACAGTGCTCCAGGTGTGGTCTAGTAACTTGTATCCAAGGAGTAGCACCTCCTTGTTCTCGATACCTCATCTCTGTTAATGCAGCCTCAGTTTCTGTTTCCTCCAACTTGAGATCAGAATGAACAGAAACATTCAGGTTCCCGAGATAAAGATGAAATTCACCACAGCAACATATCTTTTCCCCTCTCTTTGGAGAACCCCTGATTCTCCAAAAGTCATCCTCCCATATTCTCCAAAAAATTCCTTAGGGGTGATATCACTCTGAACCTAGTCCAGCACTTTCTAAACCCTCACAGAAGGGTGCCAGGGAGACTGCAAACAGAAGTCCTGAGTTTCAACGCTCTCTGGAGATAATCCTCTCTGTCCCATAATGCCAGGCCCCAGGGTCTCACAAAATATACAGGCACTTGGGCCAGCTTTCTGTTCAATCTATTTTCATGGACCCAGGAAGGCTGGTAGCCTGCAGCCTAAGGAGTCATAGTGAGCACTTCTCCATCTCTCAGAAAATGCACAGCCTTTTGGTAAGTGAAGAGAGATGCTTTAAGATTACTTCTGTGTCATCTTCCAGGTCAGGGAAAGGTTCCAAAAGCCAAGTTCTGGGCCCGATGGGATGAATCATAGAACACTGGAGTGAAAACCACCAAATATCCATGTGCGAATACCTGTGCACACATATGTGCTCTTACCCAGGCTTGTACCCTTTCAGATGACTAGTAGTAGTTCTTTCCCCAGAAACACCACAACTTCTGGATAAAGCAGTCCCAGAAAAGGGATGGCCAACAGTCAGTAATTCTTTTCTACCAATGCACAGATGGAAGAACCAAAGCCAAGGAAGTGAAATGAGTTTCCTAAGATCTCGCATGGTAAGATGCCCTCAGTGCCAAACAGCTTCCATCTCCAGGCACACGGCTTCTACCACTACCCACTGCCTCCTCCTACAAAGCGAAGGTGTATCAGCTGTCCTCTAGACTCTAGGACCAAAGCACTAATTTGTATCCTGCTTAATTTTCATTTCCATACGGAATTCCCAGTTTCTAATCTTAAGTCAGCAAATCAAACAAGCCAGTCTGTTGAGTGGTCCTCAAACCCAGAATTAGGTGTTTTAGTTACAAAATACTAAATGTTAAAACAAATTCACTAAACTGTATCCCACAATAGGAGTACCTGGGGACTGGCTGTTAAGGTTGGTGATTTATCAGCCCTCATTGTCAGGGAAGGAGGATTTGAAAGAATGTACACACACACACACACACACACACACACGCAATCCATGCTCTGTTGTCCAGAATTATCAGGGAAATTTTCAGGAGGTCCAGGCTCTAGACTTTTCTTCTGCAAACCACAGAAACCACTAAAAGCCCAAGATAACACATACCTGTACATCCCTCAGAAAGTTTTAGAAACATAGTGGAGAGGACAGAGACATGGGCTTCAGCCAGCTCTGTCAGTTTCCTGCTATCTATCCTCACATCATCTCTGGAGCCTTACAAGGGTTTAAGGGAATAAATAAAACAAGAGTGAGGATGTAACCGGCATGCAGCAGCAGAGGAGATATTCCATAAATGGTGCTGTCCTCTTTTCCCCACCCTTTAAGGAACATCTCTGCAAGATTCCATTAAAGAGTAAAAACCTCCAACCAGTCTCCTCTTGCCTCAAGTCCCACATGATTCTAGAAGGAAACTCTTAAAGCTGACTCAAGGAGATTTGATAGTCAGTGCAAGTTGCATTTGTGGTGAGAAACAGGAGGACTGCAAGGCTTAACCCCCATGCCTATCCCCTAACAATGAAGCAGGATAACTGGAAGAGGGTGTAAGATGTCCCTTTGCCATATTTAATCAATCAACCCATATTAGCTGAGTGGCTCTTCTTTGCAGGGCATTATGCAGAGGGGTAAAACCTGATCCTGCCCTCCAGCTGCTTTCCACCTAGCTAGGAAAGGAAGGCCCCAAGCCCCAAGTCCTTGGGTGAAATATGTCCTCTCTTTGGCCTCAAAAGCCACATGTGAATAGGGGTGCTGGTGCAGACAGTGTCCTCCAGCCTCACTCCTAAGCTCTGGAGGCAGGCACTGAGTTGATCTAGTCTGCTATTTGATTCCCAGTGCCAGCAAAAGCATGACACAAGAAGGCTCTCAACAAATACCAGGCTGATGAATCCATGAGCTGATGAAAGAATCAGTGGATGAAATTTGAGTCAGAGGAACAATCATTTAGAGATTTGCTGCATTTTGACTCTAACATACACCATGCAGATGTACCCATTTCCAAAGCCTAGGAGAAGTCCGAGTGTTCCAGGTCCTCCTGAGGCCCATTCTCTCAGAGCCAGGCAACAATAACTCAGGACCCCGCATCGTTTTCAGATGTCTTTAGGGCTTGACTTTTGCCTCAAGTTTCTTTTTTTTTTTTTTTTTTTTTTTTTGAGACAGAGTCTCGCTCTGTCACCCAGGCTGGAGTGCAGTAGCCGGATCTCAGCTCACTACAAGCTCTGCCTCCCAGGTTTACGCCATTCTCCTGCCTCAGCCTCCCAAATAGCTGGGACTACAGGCGCCCACCACCTCGCCCGGCTAGTTTTTTTTTTTTTGTATTTTTAGTAGAGACGGGGTTTCACCGTGTTAGCCATGCTGGTCTCGATCTCCTGACCTCGTGATCCGCCCATCTCGGCCTCCCAAAGTGCTGGGATTACAGGCTTGAGCCACCGTGCCCGGCCTTGCCTCAAGTTTCTTAAATCCAGCCCTGGAAATGTCGGAATGGGATTCACGAGGGAGTGAATCTTGCCACTGCAGGGCATTTCAGATACTATAACCGGTGGATCCTGCCCTCTTCACCCAGGACAAGATCACAAAAAGTCAGACTGACATCAGCATCACCATCACGACGATCAGAAAGTTTAAGCCTCAGCACCTCCCATTCGTAAGCAGATGCCTCTGATGACTGGAAAAGAAGAAGAGCCATCAGGGAAGATTATAGGCCTGACAACTCACTGTGTGATTAAAATGTCATTCTCTCCCTGGCTCCCCTGGCTCCCTCTGAACCCCTAAACGAGAGTCACACCAGCCCACACTCTCCTACACCCTGTGCCCATCCATCCCTCATCATGCTCCTAGAACGCCTTCCAGGTCAAACCCTGAGGAGGCAGCACCAGGGCCCTCCTACAGCCAGGCCAGGCCCATGAAGCCTCCCTGACTCGCCCCATGGCAGGCGAGGGTGAAGACACACCCTGGGTGAGACTGGTGGAGCCATCTGCCCTCCTCATACCTCCTGTGCGTGTGTTGTAAAGCTCTCCCCGGCAGAGCCCTGAACAGCAGGCCAGCGGGAAACACTGGTTAACCTGAGGACAGTGTGGCAGGGTCAGGAGAGTTGGACACTCTCATTCCCGTAGCCCTGCCACATACCCTAGAGCCAGGCATCTCTGCTTCCTCACTCAGGAAAATGACATTCTGGACAGTTGGTCCCTGGTGGTGGAAAAGAGCCCAGGCAGAGAAATACAGCAGATCAGGTGCGAGACCTAGCCCCTAAGTGACCCGAGACAAGTCACTTCCTCTCTCCTGAGCCTGAAAAGGGTTGGGTAAAGGAACCCTGGATTACCTTACTTCCAGTCTGTGTTCCAGGCTCTTTCTCCACAGGCTTCCCACTGAAAAGCACCTCACTTGCTTCTTAGAGACTTATTTTTAGGAACAGACTAGGCTCAGTTCACTTGTTCCATTTCACAGAGACTCTGATCTGAAAGCTCCCAGTAAGATCCAGCTATGCTAGACAACATAGCAGCCAGTACATCCTGGCTGCCAAGAACCTCTGTTTTATAATTCTTGCTCGGCAAAGCACCATCATGCATGTGCCCTCCATGGGGCATGAGGAAATTCAAGGGAAAAAGACACCATCATGCAATTAAGCATGGCAACACAAAACAAGCCAGATTTTTCCCATTGTTTCCCGTTAAGGTTAGTAAAAACAGCACCTTTCAGGCTTGTCTGTGTGTGGTCTTTGCATTGGCCTTCAAACTCTCATTGAAAAGAGACTATTTCTTGATTATTTACTATGCAACACCCAAGACAATGCCATTAGCAGTTAATTATTACTCAGCAACATGGACTCTGCCCTCAGAAACATGTTTTACGCCCTTGCCAGAAAATATCCATGCACAGCCTTACTGACTCATTCTCACAATGGAATGGGAGAAGAAAAGGAGAGTCGCCGATAAACTCTATTCTAACCACGCCTCATAATTTCTCGTTTAGTTACAGCTGGAAAATGAAATGCTGCTGCCTGAACCAGCAGAAGGATTGGGCACGAAAGGAGAAAAGAGGGACAAAAACCATAGCGGGGCCTCCAGCCCTACTCTCCTCTGAATTCACTCACACAATAAATGTTTTACTGACCATCTGGCTAAGAGCTAGGCGGTCTGTTCCCCCCAAACAACCCCTATGTCAATCTGTAAAATTTATGATTATTTAAATATGTATTTTAATAGAATACTGCACTGCATTTTTTCAAAGTACTTTGATTTCTATTATAGTCTGACTTCCACAGTCCATGTGGCAATGGGAAGTTCATCTAGCATCTCTTCCCTGTTTCTGCTTCCCAACGACTCCCCCTTGAGAACTGGTGCCCTTTGGCCCTCACTCATTCCAGTCTCACCCTGCTACTTCACTGCAGCCTGGAGCAGACTGCACATTCCCAAAGGGCATGTTTTATATTTGTGTTCATCCTTCCCAACATTAACAAAGCATCTACTATGTGCTGCACACCACATCTTCTGAAATCCCTGCAACATACGGAGTTCTCTGCTGTACATCTGGCCTCAAAAATGTTAAATGTGTATCAATCAATAGATTCTAGTTTAATACAGAGAGAGCTTGGTATCAACCAAACTAGCAAAGAAATGAAGACAGCATCGGTAAGTAAAACCCACTAAATGGTGAGCCCTCATGTCACCATTAGGCATTCCCAATTCCTTTATCATCATCAAGTATGTTGCCTTCTGACGCAGAAGCATTTGACAGATTTCCATTTTACCACATTTTCCTCCAAACATGACTGGGGGAAAGGCCAGACCAAGAACTGGTAAGAGAGTGTATAGATACAGAAAACCCAAATCTTAACAAAGCACTGAGGCACTGATAACTGTTCTCCAACTCCCGTATTCACACAACCAACTCTAAAGACCGTGTCCTATCAGCAAAAACCTTTTAATCTCATTTACCCCTTTGGTCCAACAGTCTAATTTATTTAATCATTTTGACAGTGGCTTACTTTTTATTTAGAGCCAATTATGTACCTGGCCCCAGACCATGACCTATATGGGCAGGGACAATCAACGATATATGACTGCTCTCCAGAAGCTGACAATCTGGTTGGAAAGATAAAACTCAATCCAAGAACAACAAGGACTTATGGGCTATACATGAAACAAGATTTCATGAACAAGATTAATATGGGCTAGAGTAGTTAGGGTATGTGTCATAGAAGAGAAAAAACACAAGAAGTGAAAAAAAGGATGTCAAATGGTAACAGAAGAGATGAAAGGCATTTCAAGACAAGAGGGTAGGCATGAATGAAGGAAAAGACATGGCAATAGAAATGGTAACTGGGGAAGCTGGAAGAGAATTCAAAGGGGTACCCAGTTTGCATGAAGCAGAGGATGAGCATTGCAGAAGAGGAATAAATTTAAAAAAGAAAAAGTCGGCTAGAGAATTTTGTTCATGTATTTATTTAATGTATACATACTGAGCCTGTCATATGTGCCAGGTACCATGCCAGGTGCTGGAGATGCTGGGATGCAATGGTAAACCTGACATTACCAGTGTTTTCAAGGGTCTAGGAGTATGGCCTCGTAGAGAGAAGGCAAGTACACTGGTGATTAAAGGACAGAGTGATAAATGCAATGAGTAAGTGCGAGGTACTTATGGGACAGTAAATATGGAGCACCAACTTCATGCTAAGAAATAGTAGTTTGGTATTAATATTAATAACTGCCAATGCGATTATTCATGATGACACCTTCCATTTATTGAATATCTACTATGTGCTAGGTACTATACGAAGCACTTTATATATTGTGTCACTGAATCTTCAGAGACCCTCTAGTTACTACCCCTATCCCATTTCACCAGAGACAAAGCAGATTTTACAAAAATCATGGAACTGCTAAGCGGCTTCCATAAGTCCAGAGAACATCATCTCTGGCTTTTCCTCTACCACGAGGCACAAGCAATCCCAGTCCAGACAAACCTCATAGGAGTGATTGGATAGGGTTAATGCAATACACCCAAGGGAAATGCTGCTGGCCAAGTCCTCCAAAACAATGCTGGATATAAAATTCCAGCTCCTGCAAGGTCACTTTTTCAGGACTGAATGTGCCAACCCAATTTCAAATGGCTCTCGTAGGATAAAAATGAAGTTCTACTTCCTAGAGGAATTAATATGCCCCTCCTGCCTCCCCTTCTGTGTCTCCCAGCCCTAACCCCTGAGGAAAGCAAGGGCTGTTGGCGAGACACTGTCTCAGATCTAAATACCAGACCAAAGGTAAAGAGAACACTGGCAACCTTGCCAAATCCCCAGGACAGCTTTTATGTGCTCCTTTTGATCATCTGTGAGATCATTTAAGAAAAAAAGACCATTTTTATATCCAAGAGCCCCTCTGGAACAGAGTACAAACCTTGAAAGGTTACAGGAAACTTTTCCACAGACATGGAACTTCCAGCAGGAAAGGAGAAACCACAGTGCCCTTTGAGAAAACGTCTCAACACAAAAAAGGGCACAGCCAGCACTGAAGGTTAGTTAAATATGGGGAGGACTTTCCTCAGCCAGAGAGAGGGCCTCCCAAACCACTGCAAACTCACAACCTACAGAGATTGACCAAACAGGCTCTCTGCAAACTAGACTGGGCAGAGCATCCTGCAAACTCTCCTCAGCCAAGGAAACAGAATCTCTGCCCTATTAAAGTAGTAATGGCTGTTTTGCTTCCTTATTTTTTCAGAGAGATGGAGACATAGAGGGGTCTTGTGAGATGGTAATTGGGAAGTTGGGAAATTGTGTTTGAAAACCAGATGGAGATGAAAAGAGGAGTCTGAGATGGGAAACAGGGCAGATATATCTGAGATGTTTATTTAAGGCTATGCATGGGGAGCTCTGCAAGCAGAGTGTGTATATCTGACACTTGTTGAAGTGACAGCCCTGGATCTCTGCAGAGCCTATGAGACGGGAGGCCTCAGCAGCTGTCACACTCCAGTAAGCTGGCAGCTCTGCCTTGGCTCTCCTGGCAGATCCCTGCCAATAGCTCAGATGGAAAGGTAACTACTTAATTAAAAAGAAAGAAAGAAAAGTAAAGAAACATCTAAAAGAGAGCAGCAGAACCTAATACTGAGAGGAAGGGGTGAGAAAACAGTTATCTCAGGCTTTAGAAAAAGGGTCAGGAAGAAACAGGAAAGATCTAGCTTGATTTCTGGAAAGGGCCCCTTTTCCCTGGCCCCCTCTAAAATCAGGATTCTTTAGGGAATTGTCAGAAGAGAAGGGAACAACTCAACTAAATACAGATGGAAACCAAGAGAAGTTAGAGTCTCTTGGCTGCTATTCAGCAAGATAGACAAACACTTAGTAAATGGTCAAGGCGAAAAGGAAGCAAAAATAATCCATCAGCACGAATTCTTAAACACTCTCTCCTTACTCCATTCAGACTTGATTGCTTGTCTAGCTCCCTTTCTAGCTCTCAGGCCATTCCCACTTTATCTCTTAGAGCCTTTTCAACAGCTTGCATACCCAGCAACTGCGAGTTCCCTGGGTCTATCCCTTTATGCCCAGAGACTAGGACATGCTCCAGGACAAAATGCCCCAGAATCTTATCTCCCTTCACCTCAGCTTACCTCCACTTCAGCCTGGAAGAGCCCTGAAATCTGCCTTAAGATAATTCAGAAGAGACAACCTGTCACTTCTGGGATCTAGAGCTCTTATTATTATCAAACAACCCAGGCTTCCAGCTTTAGCTCCTTTCCAGCCACTTCACAGCATCATTCCTTAAGGCATTTCGGTATTTCTTGCAGCCTGAGAGTCATCTTTTCACTACAGTTAAGAAAAATCTGTAACTATTGTTAACTATCCTACAACATCCTGAATGTTCCCAAAAGCTCACCGTGAGTTCTCTCATCACAGGAATTTTTCTGCAGAGGCTGTCAGTTCCTGACACATGGGTACACTCTTGACTTTTACCTGGGGTCAAAGTGGCATGTTAGATAGAGGGTCTGGCTGAAATCAGGAGACTGGAATAATTCCCTTGCTAAGTCTCCCCCATAGTCTCTATAAAGGAAGGGAGGATATGCTCTGCTGTGTAAAAACTCAGGAGACCTGAGCATTAAACTGAAAAATAAAACATGTATCAGATCCACACAGAAAGGTGCAAAATCACCTGAGGAAAACAGAAAGGTGCCCAGGCTGGTAAACCTGACTACAAGTAGATTGAATTATTTTAAAAATCTATATTTACATATATCTAAATCAGCAAAGGGATTGGCCAGTGGAAGCACAGAAAAGCTGAGACATTAAGCAAAGAGGCAGTGCCCACTGAGGCACAGGCCAGGGAAAAGTGGCCTTGCCCAAAACCACATGGCAGGGGACAGCCTTTCTGTGGTGGTAAAGCCAGGCTTCAAGCCTCTTTCTTCCTCTGGTTCCTCTAACACAAGTGCCATTTGTATCCTTTGTTCTGAACCTACTGTCCCTAATGACCAGGCCTGTTGCACCAGGCCTTATGCTACGCTCAGAGTGCCTTCCTCCCCACCAGCTACACACCAACACAAAAACCCACACATCATCCCTTTTGAACTTTCCTGAGCCCTTTCCCAGTTCAATAGGACAATCTGCAGAGTAGCAACTTTCACACTAGAGTCTAAGACACTTCTTGAAAAAACCCTGGATAAAGGCAGTCAGGTTGATGGTTCAGACCAGCAGTTGTCAAGCTTGAGCACACATCAGAATTACCTGGAGGGTTTGTCAAACACAAATTGCTGGCCTCACCCCCAGAGTTTCATATTCCATAGGTGTTGGGTGGGGCCTGAAACTCCATATTTCTTACAAGTTCCCAGGTGAGCCTGACACTACTGGTCTGGGGATCACATTTTCAGAATCACCGGTCTGGACTATTCAGATAATACAGGACACAGAGGTGGGAGCCCAAAAACACTGTCATTTAAAACCCCAGACAATTTCCTTAACTTCCAGGGGACAACCACTCCCTATCTAAGTAGCAGTGATATAGAACCCACTAGCTCAGCACCAACCACATGCCAGGATCTACATGACCACTTTGGCCTGCATTATCTAATTCTATATGAGTAGGGTAATACCTAGGCTAAATGAATGGTGTGACTTCAATGACATTATTACCATAATTAAAGTTAATGGGCCAACTTTCTTCATTAGAAAGATCAAGAATGAGTGGCAAACACAAAGAGGTCAATTACAGGATCAATCTGAGTTGGACTCTCTCTTACCCTCAGGCCTCATCAATGGGAGAGGAAGAGGAAGAGAATGTAGCCAGCTATCTAGGAGAAAGCAGCAAGAATTTCTGGAATCCTTTATCTTCTTTTGCCAGCCCAAACACAGATCCCTCAAGTAATTCAGTAAATCAAAGAAGACACCTCCATGTGGGCAAAACCTGGTAATCTCAGATCTATGGGTTGTGGAGAGGAAACAGAAAGAAACAAGCTGTGCAGCTGCCTTCACAAACACCTACACTATGGTGCACTACACAGAAAACTCTTCCAAGCAGGGAAGATGCCCCCAGGAAAGAACAGTCAGAAGCAAGCTAGGAAGAAACCCTACCCCAGGAAAGAAGCAAGTGGGGCCAGGGCAGAAAGATCCTCAGAGTAGTGCCTGTCTCTTAGGGAACTCAGGGATATTTTCCAATCTGATGCTCCTGTGTGAATAGTGTCCATGGTATGGGGCACGCTGAGAAAATCAAAGTGATGCCAACAGAAGAGCTGCTTTACATAAGGCTGATACGGATGGGCAAGTCCAGTCATGGCGTGTTAGACTGCGGTGGACTGGGGAACAACTCTGTCGGATTCTGCTTACAGAGTCTCCCACAAAGGGCCCCTGCCCATTTGGGACTCTAGAAAAGTAACATGATAGGGAGACATTGGTTTTGGAAAAAGACACTGCCCTCAAAAACCCTGATGATGGTTACCCTAGCATCTCATCCCTCTTCCACTGCTCTCCTCAGACCATCAGAATGTGACCAATTCCTGAGGTTCTCAGACATTAAGGGACAGAAAGGTAAACACTGCATGTTCTCACTCACATATGGAAGCTAAAAAAAGTTGATCTCATAAAAGTAAAAAGCAGAGCAGTGGATCCTAAGGCTGGAAAGGGTAGGGGGAAGAGGGGAATAGGGAGAGATTTGGTAAAGGATACAAAATTACACTAGATAGGAGGACTAAGTCCCAGACTTCTACACCACTGCCAGATAACTATAGTTAACAAAAATATATCGAGTTTCAAATAGCTAGAAGGAAGATATTGAATGTTCCCAACACAAAGAAATGATAAATGTTTGAGATTATGAATATGCTAATTATCCTGATCTGATCATTATATATTCTATATATAATGATATTAAGATATCATTATATACCCCATGAATATGCATAATTATGTCAATTAAAAATAAATAAAATCAGATTGTTTAAAAAAATATGTTCAGAGAAGAAAGAAACCTTGAAGTTGAAGAGCCCATTCAAGCAGGGAAGGACAGCTGATAAAACTACAGATGTTTAGCCTAGAGAGATAGCAGAGTCAAGTATCTGAAGGGCTATCACAGGGAGAAGAGATGAAACACGTTCTATGTGAACATGGCCAGAGAGGGGCGGGGAGGGTAAGACAGAGACTGCTAAAGTTACATTATTTTTGTAATATCTACTACAAAAAGTTAAGCTCTGCAAAATCTCACTTGGCATCAATTCAGAGGCCTGGATTACAAAAGGGTAAGAAACTCACTAGCCATGCCCTAGAAGGTCTCCATGATCTGGAACTGGCCCCTCTTCATCTTCACTAGAGGGTGCCCTCACTCACTTCACTCAACACAAACCATCCCTCTGTTGCTGGGAGGGGCCCAGCTCCCTGCTGCCTCCCAATCTTGTACCTGCTGATCCCTCACCATGAACAGATCTTGGCAAGCCTGGCTCATTGGCAATATTCAGGTTTTAACTCAAAATGACCCCTCCTTAGAGAGGCCTTCCCAGACACTTTCAAAGTAGCCCTACCTGGCCTGCCCCAGAATCACTCTCCGTCACATCACCCTCTTTATTTAGATAAAAATAATTTTCTCTTTATTTATTTTCTCTTTATTTTCTTCACAGAACTGACCACTCACACTCTCTGATGTTACCCTGTCTACTGTGTCTTTGTATTATAACCAGCCTTTCCCATTTGAACATAAGTTCCATGAGAAGAGAGATCTCACCTATCTTATTTACCTGTTTCCCAGTGCCTAGAACATTCTGTCATACTGATACTCAAATATTTGTCTATTAAATGAATATTTGTTGAAACACCAAGCATAGTCCACTTCTTTGAGTAAGAGAAATCTGATTCTGTATGCAAAGGTGTTTCCTTATCCATCCAAATTACGGAAATTAGTTTGCTTAAGGTAAGAATTAACAGACTACTAACAAAAACATATCAGTTTTTTCTACAATAAATAATTAGAAGAACTAAATGAGCACCTTAAACTTTTTCCATGTTTCAAATAGATGAAGTCTGCCTAGACAGGAACACATTTTGGTTTTTTATAATGGCATTTTCAAGTGACAATTTCTGGGTAGTTATTAATAGCTAAAATGTTCAACATATAAAAAACCATTCTTAGACCTCCTATTGTAAGGGAAAATGACATGATACAACTATCATAACACATATACTATAATGCAAATTAAAACTTTATATACACGAAAAACACTAAAATAATATATTCCCCCCCCAACCCCCGAGATGAAGTCTCACTCTGTCAGCCAGGCTAGAGTGCAGTGGTGCGATCTCAGCTCACTGCAACCTCCGCTTCCTGGGTTCAGGCAATTCTCCTGCCTCAGCCTCCCAAGTAGCTGGGACAACAGGCACAAGCCACTGTGCCCAGCTAATTTTTGTATTTTTAGAGATAGAGCTTCAGCAGGTTGGCCAGGTTGGTCTCGAACTCCTGACCTCGTGATCCGCCCGCCTCAGCCTCCCAAAGTGCTGGGATTATAGGTGTGAGCCACTGTGCTTGGCCTAAAATAATCTTAACCAATTGTTCAACATTTGAAAATAAAAATAGAGACATTTATTACACTGTTGTCATTCAACAAAACTCACTGCACTTCAAGGAAGGCACATAAGACCACTACACATGCAGCCCACATTCAAACCACCTCTGTCACTTTTCCCAAAGATTTGACAGAAGCCAGCCAGATTGCCCTCTTGTGCTGATGTTGAAAAAATTTAGGCACCTTCAACGTTTGCCAGAGTCGAGTTGTAGGCTGTGTGGCATATATCAGAGCCCACAAACAAGAGTGCTGCCCCTACACTCTAAAAAATTCTATTTCGATAAAGCAAGTGATCCAGGTCTTATAAGATATTAACAACAGAGCATTAATCAAGCATTATGGAAATGGCCTATAAAGAGACAGTGTATGAGCCCAATTCCAGCAACAGAAATATAGAGAAGAATTATCTCATTAAGCAGAAGTTTGTGGAACAGAATACTGAGTAGCTTTCCAGCAGGCCACAGATAATTTACAAAATGATTGCAAAGGGCACCATTTGCTTATACAAAATAGCATCTTTTATCTAAAAACTCCAACAAGCCATTCGACCAGAGGCTGTTTTTGTTGAAGTCTTCAACATGAGAACTGGTCCCAGTTTTCAAGAGTCCAGCCACTTTCTCTACTAGGCAGATGGGAAAACAGTCAATGGGTAATTAAACTGGTTTTGGCTTTGGGCTGCTGCTAGTTTTCCTTGCTAGGAAGGGGCTTCTTCACAGTAAGATGGCAAGCCAGGGATAATGACAAGAATATGTTATACCACCACATTTTACTTGGCCCTCGGAACTCCTCAAAATGCTCTCTTATTTCTGATTTCTACATGGCCTCATGAATGTAGCTGAATCAAGCAGCAAACAGCCTGGCATCTGCCCAGCACATCACATGGCATCATAGACACGGGAAATTTTCAATCAGGACAGCAGGCAAATGTTCATGGCTCTGAATATGGCTACAATTGCAAGGCTACTCTGATTCCGATCCAGCTCAAGAATTTGCCTAATCCCCTCATTGTCACTGACCTATATTTCCATGAACTGTCTCCAACATCCTCTACTCAGCCATTTTCACAGATCTGTAACACCTCTACACATTGGAGAGGGTGGTAGAAAGCCAAACACATTCTCATACTCAGAGAGTATAATACTGGGGGGCAGGAGGAGTCAATTTGACAATATAAGTGTCAAAAGCATTAGAATTCTCCATACTCTTGGATGTAACAATTCCATTTAGAAATTTATTCTTAAGGAATAATTCTGAATGTATATAGTGATATAACTACAAAGATGTTGACAACTGTGAGAAACTAGAAACAAGCTAAATGTCAAAAAATGGGATCTGGTTAAATAAATACATGCATTAATAGAATGTAACTATACTCAGCCATTAAAAACAATGTTGTAAAGGAGTATTTAAAGATGTAATCATATAAACTATTAAGTGAATAAAGAAGACCACAAAACTTTATGCATGGTGGCTGAGTATGGTGACTCACACCTGTAATCCTAGCACTTTGGGAGGCCTAGGCGGGTATATCACTTGAGCTCAGGAGTTTAAGAACAGCCTGGGCAACATGACAAAGCCCCTCTTTACAAAAAATACAAAAAATTAGGCAGGTGTGATGGTGCGGGCCTATAGTCCCAGCCTCTTGGGGGGCTGAGGTGGGAGGATCACTTGAGCCCAGGAGGTCAACTCTGCAGTGAGCTGAGATCAGGCCACTCCACTCCAGCCTGGGTGACAAAGTGAGACCCTGTCTCAAACAAACAAACAAATAAGCAAACAAACAACAACAACAAAAAAACCCAACAACACAAAAAACCTTTATGCATAATAACATTTCATTTTTATTAAAAACACTCCATTTTTGCAAAAATTGCAATCTGAAAATCTGAAACAGTGTCAGTCTGCTCAGGTTGCTATAACAAAAGTGTCATAAACTAATGGCTTAAACAACAAACATTTACTTCTCAAGTTCTAGAGGCTGGAACATCCAAAATCAAGGTATCAACAAACAGATCCAGTGTCTGGTGAGGGCCTGCTTCTTGGTTTGCAAAGGGCAGTCTTCTCACTGTGTCCTCACACAGCCAAGAGAGTGAACTTGACTCTCCTTCACTTCTTCTAAGGACACTAATGCCATCACGAGGGACCTACCCTCATGACCTAATCCAAACCTAATTATCACCTCTTGATATCCCATTGGGGGTTAGAGTTTCAACATATGAATTTGGGGGAGACACACTCAGTTCACCCCAAGAAGATGTGTAACAAAATACTTAATAGTGGCTATTTCCTGCCAGTGGGAGAGATCTGGTTTTTGGGGGTTTTTTTGTTTTTTCCTTTATCTTTTCAAAACACTTTATACAACATATATATGAGTCAGGCTTTACATTAAAAAAAAAAACCCAGAAATTACTGTTTAACAATAATTAAATGCACTGCGGAAACATCTCACAGGGTTAAACACTCATCTGTGGGATGATCACAACATCCCAGAACCAAACGCAATGACATTAGGATTTCTGCCAGTGACATGCATCATAACATGGTGCCAACCAGAATGTTGCTTCACTGAGCGTTTATTAAGGTCTTAAATAAATGGTGCTGAATATAGACCCATCGCAGCAGGAATACCCCATCTTGATGCCATAACTACAAGTGTTATTTTAACGTTTACAAAAAATATGTAAGTAAACAAAAAGTTAAGCAAAGCAACTATGAAAGGAAGAGGAGAAGGAAGACTTTGCTTTTCTAACCTCCAGGCAGCAACTTATCATCAGGCTTAGCCCCTTCTAGGACCTGCTCCTAAAGCTTGAGAACAATCTCAGAACTTCAGTAACTCCTTATCTGACAAGGATTCAGAATTAAAATATGATTCCAGAGGAGGGAGAGTGCACACATGCTTTCTTTCTGGAATTTGCATGCATAAGGTTTTGTTTTTCCTCCACCACAAATCCCATGACATTCCTCATTATTATATTTGACTTTAATATTGTAAGTACATATGCAAAAATGCAACTTTTGAAACTGCATTACTATCCTATAAGTGATTATAGCAACCCTAGACAGTAGGTGAGAATGCTCATTCCTACAGAAAATCAGAGGTAGAAGCCTATGCAATGTGTCCCAATGCACATGGTAAGTTAATAGGAGAGCCTAGCTTTCAGGACACAGCTGCTGACTCAGCAGTCTCCTCACATTCCAGGCTTTTGCATAACTGGCTGTTCAGATAACCCCCATCAAGACCAGAGTTCTTCAAGGCACCAGGTTATTGACCAAAAGGCAAACGTAATCTGTATGGCCACCAATTCTAGGAAGTAGGGCAGAATTATATTACCACAGAATGAAACACAAGCTGACAACTAACGTCACCAATACAAACAGTCAGTATTACAAGCTGCATCCTCCCCAAAGATGTCCACATACTAATCCCCAGAACAGTGAACATGTTACTCTACACGGCAAAAGGTACTTGGCAGGTGTGATTAAATTAAGGCCCTGCAGATGGAGAGATTATCTGGATTAGCCACTGGTACAATGTAATCACAAGAGTCCTCAAAAGTGGAAGAGGGAGGTAGAAGAGATACATCTATGGAAGAATGGTCAGAGAGATGCAATAATGCTGGCTTTGAAGATACAGGATGGGGCCACGAGCTGGGGAATATCAGCAGCCTCTTGAAGCTAGAAAAGGCAAGGAAAAGGATTATCTTCCTGGAGCTCCAGAAAGAAACAGCTGTGCCAGCATCTTGATTTTAGCCCAGTGAGACCCACAGTGAACTTCTGATGTACAAAACTGTAAGATAAATGTGTTAAGTCACTAAGTTTGTGGTAATTTGTTACAGCAGCAATAGAAAATAATAAGGAGACTATATTGATTATTCAACAGCTGAAATCACGGTTCTCACTGCAACACAATAAAGAGGACTACAGCTTTGATTTAATCTAACTTTCTTCCTTCAGTCAGTCTCAGGGGAACTACTGGAAAACACGGTTGCCACGTTCTCTCCAGGCATCCTATGGAGACCTTTCCCACTGTGTGGGACATGTTATTGGTGGAGGAGAAAGGATGTTAGTTAGACTGTCCCATGATGTGGTGGAAAGAGTAAAGTGCTGGAGTCAGACAAAGTGGGGTTTAAATCCCAGCTCTTCCACATACCAGATGCAATAATCCATCCAAGTCACAGTTTTCTTAGCAGTAATAATGTAAAAATACAGGCCAGGTACATGTTGTTTTAGTGCACTTCGCTTTGTTGTGCTTTACAGATACTGGGGTTTTTTTTGTTTTACAAATTAAAGGTCTGTGGCAACCCTGTGTCAAGCAGGTCTATTAGTGCCATTATTCTAACAGCATGTGCTCACTTCATATCTATCACATTTTGTTAATTCACACAATATTTCATACTTTTAAATAATCATCTCGGTTATGATAATTTGAGATTAGTGATCATTATTGTTAGTAATTTTTAGAGGGCACCATAAACTGTGCCCACATAAGGCAGTGAACTTAATCCATAAATGTGTATGTGTTCTGACTGCTCCACCAACCAGTCATTCCCCTGTCTCTCTCCCTCTCCTCAGGCCTCCGTATTCCCTGAGACACAATAATATTGAAATTAGGCCAATTAATAACCCTACAATGGCCCATCAGTGAAGTGGTCACGTGAAAGGGAGAGTCATACCTCTCTCACTTTAAATCAAAAGCCAGAAATGATTAAGCTGGGTAAGGAAGGAATGTCCAAAGCTGAGATAGGCCGAAAGCCAGGCCTCTTGTACCAAACAGTTAGTCAAGATGTGAATGCAAAGAAAAAGTTATTGAAAGAAATTAAAAGTGCTACTCCAGTGAACATAATAAGAAAGCAGATAAGAAAGCATAATAAGAAAGCAGAGCAGCCTTATGGCTGATATGGAAAACGTTTGGACAGTCTAGATAGAAAAATCAAACCAGCCATAACATTCTCCTAAGCCAAAGCCTAATCCAGAGCAAGGCTCTAACTCTTCAATTCTATAAAGGCTGAGAGAGGGAAAGAAGCTGCAGAAGAAAAGTTCAAAGTTAGCAGAGGTTAGTTCATGAGGTTTAAGGAAAGAAGCTGACTCTGTAACATAAAAATGGAAGGTGAAGTAGCAAGTGCTGATTCAGAAGTTGCAGCAAGTTATCCAGGAGATCTAGCTAAGATCATTGATGAAGGTGGCTACACTAAACAACAGATTTTCAGTGTGGATGAAAGAGCCATCTATTGGAAGAAGAGGCCATCTAGGACTTTCATAGCTAGAGAAGAGAAGTCAATAATTGGCTTCAAAGCTTCAAAGGACAGCTAGTGATACAGCTGGGGACTTTAAGTTAAAACCAGTGCTTATTTACTATTTTGAAAGTCCTGGGGCCCTTAATAATTATGGTAAATCAAGTCTGCATGTTCTCTATAAATGGAACAACAAAGACGGCATGACAGCACATCTCTTCATAGCATTATTTACTGAATATTTTAAACGCCCTCTTGAAACCTACTGCTCAGAAATATATTCTTTCAAAATATTACTATCATTGACAATGCACCTGGTCACCCAAGATCTCTGATGGAGATGTTCAAGGAGATGAATGTTGCTTTCATGCCTGTTAACACACCATCCATTCTGTTACCCATGGATCAAGTAGTCATTTTAACTTTCAAGTCTCATCATTTAAGAAATATATTGTACAAGGCTACAACTGCCATAGACAGTGAGTCCTCTGAAGGACCCAAACAAAGTAAACTGAAAACCTTCTGGAAAAGATTAATCATTCTGGATGCCATTAGAACATTCATGATTCATGGAAGGAGGTCAAAACATCAACATCAACAGGAGCTTGGAAGAAGTGAATTCCAGTTCTCCTGGATGACTTTGAGGGGTTCAGACTCCAGTGGAGGAAGTAACTGCACATGTAGTAGAAACAGCAAGAGAACTACAATGAGAAGTGGAGCCTGAAGATATGACTGAGTGGCTACCATTTCATAATAAAATTTTAATGAATGAGGAGTTGCTTCTTAGGGATGAGCAAATAAATTGGCTTCTTGAGATGGAATATACTCCCTGTAGACATGCTATGAACATTGTTGAAATGGCAACAAAGATTCAAATACACTTAGTTGATAAAGCAGTGCTGCAGAGTTTGAGAGGACCGACCCTAATTTTGAAAGAAGTTCTACTGTAATGCTATCAAACAGTATCACACACTACAGATAAATATTTGGTAGAAGGAGGACTCAATCCTTGCAGCAAATTTCACTGTTGCTTTATTTTAAGAAATTGACACAGGCACCTCCACCTTCAGCATCCAGCACCCTGCTCAGTCAGTAGCCATCAACATCAAATGTACCTTGTTTTTATACGCACTTGGAACCAAAATATTTGTGTGACTCACTTTACTGAGATACTCGTTTTATTGCAGTGGCCTGGAACCAAACCCACAGTATCTCCAAGGTATGCCTGTACCAACTTGACAGTACTGTGACCAATTATAAGGTTAAATGACATTATGTATGAAAGTACCCTGCATAGTGACTGTCAGGAAGCATACACTGTAAATGATGACTGTCGTAACAATTATTGTAATAATCTATCTCTTTCTGGGCCTCTGAGTAAAAAGTCATGTGACTTTGTGTTTAAATCTCTCTAGACTCTGGTTTCCTCCTCTAGTACATGAAGAAGGCAGATGGGTCTCTCACCATCTCACTGTACAGCTCTGAGGATTAAAATAACAATGGAAATGGAAGCATTGTGAAAAATACAAGCCCAATGCAAATGTAAAGTGGGGCTTTTTTCAACTCTATCCAGGAATTCTCCAGAGTCCTTCATAAGAGCTGGCCTTCTCAGGTCATCCCCAGAAAAGATGTTGCATACACTTGAATTCAACTCAGACCATACTCAGTGGTCTACCATGTTTCCTGTCTGATACAAGGAAAGTACTGAACAAAAATCTTTGAGCGTCTGAGATACTGATGGCTTGTGAAGCCATGAATGAAATAAATTGGGCATTTGGGGCTCCATCCTACAAAGGAAGTGTCCAAATCCATCCCCTGATTCCTGGCCATCAGGAAGCGTCCACTCCAGTTAGCAGTTCATGTCAACATTACCCCCTAATTCAAAAGGCCCTTGATAACTGTTATGCAGGGGCAGCTGGGACTAGAAAAGCCCTTAAAAATAAGAACCAGAACTTTACAATAGGGGAAAATAAGAGCTGACAGAATTAATCTTTCAAAATGAAGTAAAAATTATGCAAATAAGTTTATCTAAAATGTAAAACCTTATTTAAAATGTGAAATATTTAGATCATATTGAATTTTGCATTAATTCTTAGGCTACACTGAGTTACTGATTTATTGTTGTAATTTTTTCCAACATCACTACATAATAACATGACATCCTTTACTACATCTCTGACTTTCATGACATTACTATACAGAGGATAATTTTTGCAGAAATTATTTAAGAGCTTTACTTTTCTCAAAGGTATGTCTTAATATTCAAAGATATTCAAATCCTTCTCCTTTGAAGTCAGTTTCTTGTCAGCATACTGGCTGTTTTTCTTGCCAATTATGAGTGGGTCTAACCCTGCCCAGTCCTCTTTTGTCTGTTAAGTTGTTTGAGCAGTTCTCCAGCAATCCTTTTATTGACTACCTATAATCCTACATCTTTTGCAAGATTTGCAATTTCACTTGGAAATACATTTGCATGGAAATTGCACTGTACTGCCAGATCTGAAAGCAGAATGCTGGCTGATAGACCTTGAGGATAGCCAAGAATAGATGCTGCTGTTAAGGGGAGGATGACTGAACAGGAACTGTTTTAGTTTTCTGCTTGCTGCATAGTAATGGCCACAAACTTCAAGGCTTAAAGCAACACACATTTAGTATATTCCAGTTTCCCTGGGTCAGGAGTCTGAACACAGCTTACATGGGTCCTCTGCTCAGAGTCTTGCAAAGCTGCAATCATGGTGTCAACCAGGCTGTGTTCCTTTCTGAAGTGCAGGGGTCCTCTCCCAAGCTCACGTCGTCGTTGGCAGAACTGAGTTGCCGGTAGCCACGGGACTGAGGCCCCATTTTCTTGCTGGCTGTCAGCTGAGGGCCATGCTCTGCTCCTAGAGGCCCCTGTAGTCCCTTTCCACATGTGCCTCTCACATGCACAAGGTCCCGTTCCAGGCTGCTAAAATGGAGTCTTAAATAACGTAACACATTGGCCGGGCACGGTGGCTCACGCCTATAATCCCAGCACTTTGGGCGGTTGGATCACAAGGTCAGGAGATCGAGACCATCCTGGCTAACACGGTGAAACCCTGTCTCTACTAAAAATACAAAAAATTAGCCAGGTGTGGTGGTGGGCACCTCTGGTCCCAGCTACTCAGGAGGCTGAGACAGGAGAATGGCATGAACCCGGGAGGAGGAGCTTGCAGTGAGCGGAGATCGCACCACTGCACTCCAGCCTGGGCAACAGAGAGAGACTCCGTCTCAAGAAATAAATAAATAAAATAAATAAAAATAAAATAAAATAACACATCATGGAGGGGGCTACACAGGGCCTGGCACATTGGAGGTCACCTTCGGGTGCATTTGCCACAGGGATTGTTTCTATAAGTGATGGGTTCATTAGTGAATATTCGGATGTTATGATCACTGTTGCTTTCCTAGGTAACACATCATTCAGAAATCCAGATAATGAACACCTGCATAACGCTGGTCCTCACCTCTAAGATCCATGCTGTCCATTCCCACTGTCATGGCTCTAGTTTGGGCCCCTACATTCTTGCCAGCAGCCAGCACTAATAAATGGTGTCCAGCCTTTTGTCCTCCGAATCCATCCTCTGCATCGCCTCTAGAGAGAGCTTAGTAATCTGCAAACCTCGCCATATTTATTCTCTGCTAAAAATCTACCAATAGGTCACTACTACCAGCAGGATGAGGTCAAAGCTTTTTAGCAGGCAAGTCAGTGCCTTCATGATCTTATTGCCTGAGATATCCAGTGTCAAGTCCATCTCTCTCCAGCCCTCCCTGTGCTCTCTCACCTCTAGGTCCAGGATTTCCCTCCCCACTCATCCACCCTTCTGGATCTAAGTTCAAGGATCACAGCCTCTGTGAAGCCTGCTTTGACTTTCTCAAGAAGCTTCACATAATCTTTCTTTACATTCTTACTGAATTTTTTTTTTGCATAATTGCTGCAGCATTTACCCCAAATGCTGGTTTCCAGGTCCATCTTCCCAACAGACTGGGTGCATGTGCAGGCAAGAATCAGCTTTTTCCTTCCTCTGTCTTTAGCAGTACCAGAAAACAGACTATGGCAATGGCTGTAGAACTGCTGTATATCTAGCACAGCATGACAAATAAGAGCACAGATTATAAAACCTCACAGCCTGCATCTGAAAGCCAGCTAGCCTGCTTCCTAGCTGTGTGACTCAGGGCAGGTGACTCAACTCCTCTGTGCCTTGGTTTTATCATCTCTAAAAGAAGAATCATTTTCATATCTATTTCATAAGATTGTTATGAGGTGTAAACAAGCTACTATTTGTTAAGGAACTAAAAAAGGACGTAACATAAGATTAAGACCATATAAATATTTGTTACATAAAATAAATACCCAGTAACAACGAGATACATGCAAAGAAAGGAAATTCATTCAAAGAAAGGAGAGATGCCACACAGGTCCGGGAGATGAGCTAATGACAAAACTGTTATCAAAATTTTTCAGCTAAAAAAGAAACAGTATATATAACCACTAACCCCCTCCCCACCGCTCCCGCCAAAAAACCCCGCAAACAAATAGGTAAAGCAAGAATGATAAAATCCTGGTAATTTCAGGACCTGAGTGATAGGTATAAACCTGACTAAACTAGTCTCTTTACTTTGGGGTATGTTTGATAATACTCAGAATGAAAACAGTTTAAATCTAAATAGGCCAGCATAGGCTGAGCATCCAGGAAGTATAAGAGCACCTAGGCAAGGCTACAACTTTCACACAGAGAAAGAAGCCTTTCCCTTCCACTGTTCATAAACTGACCAGCAACCCTGGTGAGCTGAACGAGGTGCTTCTGGACGAGCCCTTTCCAGCTGGGTGGATGCCATCTTCTGTTATATGCTGGTCTCTAGAGATGGCGTGACGCAGTGGGAAAAGCTCTGGCATCAGGAGGGGTGAGTGTCAGTGCCAGCTCTGTCACTTACTAGCTACCTAGCCCTCCTGAGCCTGAGTCTCCTCACCTACAAAATGGAAAACCCTACTTCACAGGGTTGCTAAAAGGATTGAGTGATAATATATTAGCAACTAGCACCATGTTTGGTGTATGGCACATACTCAGTAAACATATTTTTAAATAAAAGAATACAAAACTAATCATACTCTTAGCAAGCACATCATTCAGCAGTCACACTCTTCCACCTTTACTCAAATGGAATGAAAACTCATGTCTACACAAAAACCTGCTCACAGATGTTCTTGGCAGCTGTATTCATAATTCCAAACCTCAGAAGCAGCCAAAATGTCCTTCAGCAGGTGAATGAGTAAGTCAACTCTGGTGTATCCAGACAATGGCATATTAATCAGCACTAAAAAAAATGAGCTATCAAGCCATAATAAGACCTAGAGGAATTTTAAATGCATACTACTAAGTGAAAGAAGCCAATCTTAAAAGCCAATCATACCTACTGTATGATTCCAACTAAATGACATTCTGGAAAAGGCAAAATTATAGACAGTAAAAAGATCAGTGTTTGCTAGAGATTGGGAGGAGGAAGGCAAGAATAAGCAGGGGATGGAGGATTTTTATGGCAGTGAAACTATTCTGTGTGAAACTATAATGGTAGATACATATCATTATACATTCGTGCAAACCCACAGAATGTACACCACCAAGAATGAACCCTCATGTCAACTATGGACTCTGAGTGATAATGATGTGTCAATGTAGGTTCACCAGTTGTAACCAATGTGCCGCTCTGGTGTGGAATGTTTTAAGTGGGGGACATTGCGCATGTGCAGGGGCAGGAATATATGGGATCTCCATACTTTCCACTCAATTTTGCTAAGACTACTCTAAAAATAATGTTTACTACTTTTTTAAAAAATAGAAAACTCACATCATTTAGTTAAAAATATGTTCAAATAAATTAATATAAACTTCAAAATAAATGAGTAAATAAAAAGAGTAGGCAAACTCAGTATAAAACTACAGGTCAGAGAACTGCCCCGCAAATTGAAGTGTGGAAAAACCAGCAGAATGAGCTACACTGACCTCAGACCCATGGCTGGTTCCCTTCATGCCAGTGGCTCAAATGTCAGACTCCGCAGCCAACCTACCTGGCAAAACGGACACCACCACAACTCACCCCAAAGATCTGAAAGGGCCATGCATGGGCTGGCCTCTCTTCTGAGTCACACAGGATAAATCACCCTCTGTAACAAACGCTCTGGTTTACTGGCCTTTACTGCCATACCAAAGTCACGTGAAAACTGCTTTCAGGAATCAGGGTTAATTTCCTAATTAACACAATGGCGTAATCCTTGGGGCTCAGCTAAGCCCTGACTCCAGGGCTATTCCAAATTACATAATCTACCCTCCTCCCCATATCACCTGCTGGATTAAAATTTTTAAAGTTCTCGGCAAGAAGGCTGGTCAATGCTTACCACTTACAGGCAGAGAAGAAAATATGCCAGTATATGGGCAGTTCAGCAGCAGAACCACCAATTTTTAAAGTGTGCTGACATTGTCCAGATAGAATTGGGAGGAGGTAGATGCTGAAAGGCAGATATTCAAATGAGGCAGATTCTCCTAGGCATTTATCCAATTAATTTGAAAGCTTATGTGCACATAAAAGCCTGCATATGAATCGCTATAGCAGCTTTATTCATAATCATCAAAATCTGGAGATAATCAAGACATCCTTGAATAGGTAAGTGAAAAAACTGTGGTACATGCATATTACGGAATATTGTTCAGCAATAAAAAATGAGTTATTGGCTGGGCACAGTGGCTCACGTCTATAATCCCAGGCTGAGGTGGGCGGATCACCAGATCAAGAGATCAAGACCATCCTGGCCAATACGGTGAAACCCCATCTCTACTAAAAATACAAAAAGTAGCTGGGTGTGGTGGCACGTACCTTAGTCCCAGCTACTTGGGAGGCTGAGGCAGGAGAATCACTTGAACCCAGGAGGCGGAGGTTGCAGTGAGCCGAGATCACATCACACCACTGCACTCCAGCCTGGCAACAGAGCAAGACTGTCTCCAAAAGAAAAAAAAGCTATTATGCCACAAAAAGATATGAAAGAATCTTAAGTACATATTGCTAAGTGAAAGAAACCAGTCTGAAAAGGCTACATTTTCTATGATTCTAATTACATGTCATTCTAGAAAAAGCAAAATTATAGGGGTAGTAAATAGACCAGTGGTTGCCAGGGGTTTGGAGATAGGATTTGGGAATTAAATAGATGAAGCACAATGGACTATTTGGGGCAGTGAGATTATTCTGTATGATACTGTAATGTAAGTATAGGACATTAAGCATTTGTCAAAAACCCATAGAACTTCATAGCACAAGAGTAAACCTAAATGCATGCAAATTTTTTTTAAAAATCATTGAGTGGGAGGTCAAGGATCCCAGGATGGAATGTAAAATGTGACCCCCCCCAAAATCTAAATGTATTACAAATGTATGAAATAACCTCACTGAAGGAAGTGAGAAAGTAAGGTGCTGACAGAAGTTACCTTAGAAATCAGTGGAGTCTATACAAACTAATGGCAAAAAGAACTGTACATAAGCACTGTACTATAGCTGAAAAATTGTTCCCAATGGGGGTATGGGTTAACGATTCTGATACTACTACATGCGTACACTGGAAGTGAACAATTAAGCAAATGGGTGATGGGAGCACTGGGTTTCTAACTCCTTGGGGGGATATTACAGATAAGCAAGGGAGGAAGCTAGAATGATTTATGTGATATGGATCAGAATTGGAGACATCAGTACAAACTCATGTTTAGCTTAATATAGATGGCTACATATAGAAATATTCATGGGTATTTGTATATTTAAGAGGTAGCATACACATATTTCTTTGCTCTATCAGCTGAGAGGGCCTAGATGCAAACACACTCCAGCAGGAACTAACTGACCGCCCCCACCCCCACACCTCCAATCCTGCTATCTAACACCATGCCTTCAACAAAAGGAGTCAGGGCTCTTTGCAGAAATGCTGGACTCAGGAAATACAGCAGATGAGCCTGGAGTACTGTGTAGTGCCAGAAAGTTAAAACGTGTTCAAAACAACCAACAATGATGGGGCAAGAGGATACAAGAGCCAAATCTAAGAGTCTTTAGTGGCCAAATTAAAACAATCTGAGCAATGGAATAAAGAAGTACTTATAATACAAGGTATAAAACAAGTATCCATGACTCTTTACTGGTAAAAATAAATAAATGATTGAATAAAGCAATAAATGGGAGAGGACAGACAAATCTACGCAAAAGAATTCCAAATACTTGACATAACTGTTTTAACTGCCCTTAAGGAGGTAGAGCATAACTCTCTACTCTGTAAGTGCAGACCATGCATAAGGACTTTTTCCTTTTTTTCCAAAAAGTACTGCATGGAAAGAAAAACAGTAACTTTACAAATACTATCTCAAGCCAGGTGATCAAGGTTAACATCAACAGTGATAAGTCATAATGATAGTATGTACCCTTCAAATTATATGATTATATGATAAGAATGCCATCTTACCTCGCTGTCTTCCTCCCAAAAACACACTAACCATGAGGAAAACATCCAATTCCAGTTAAAGGAGATTCTACAAAACAGGCCTGACAATAATCCTCAAAATTGTCAAGATCACCAAAATTGTCAAGATCACCAAAAATCTGAAAAACAGTCACAGCCCAGGGGATCCTAAGGAGGATAAGAATGAAATGTGGTCCCAGACAAGATCTGGGAACAGAAAATGAACACTAAGGGAAAACTAAGGAAATATGAACAAGTATGGATTTTAGTTAATAAGAATATATCACTATCAGTTCATTAATTCTAACAACTGTACCATACTAACATTAGATGCTAATAATAGGGGAAGTTGGGTGCTGGGTATACAAGAACTCTCTGTACAATCTTTGCAATCATTCTGTAAATCTAAAACTATTTTATAATAGAAAGTTTATTTTAAAAAAAAGGGGGGGGGATGGAGGCCAGGTGTGGTGGCTCACACCTATATTTCCAGCACTTTGGGAGGCTGAGGCAAGCAGATCACCTGAGCTCAGGACCAGTCTGGGCAACCTGGTAAAACCCCATCAAAAATATTAGACGGGTGCAAAAGCAACTGCGCTTTTTGCCATTACTTTCAAAGGCAAAAACGCACTAACTTTTGCATCAACCTACAAAAAACTAGCTGGGCATGGTAGCATCCACCTGTGGTCCTAGCTACTCAGGGAGCTGCAGTGGGAGGATCACTTGAGCCTGGGAAGCAGAGGTTGCAATGAGCCAAGATTGCACCACTGCGCTCCAGCCTGGGTGACAGAGTGAGACCCCATCTCGAAAAACAAAACAAAACAAAACAAAACAAAAAACAAAAACAAAAACAAAAACTCCTATTGAGCAAGGGTGAACTTGTGTTTGGTTAAAAATAACACTCAACTAGCAGGCAGAGAAGTCTGCTGCCTGAATAGCAGAATCTCAAGGCTCAGTCTCAACATCAGCATAGTTATTTAAATGATTCATATTTAAACGATTCATGACCATCCATTGGTTAATCTATGCAAAACCTTGAAATGAAAAAAAAAACCAACAACAACAACAAACCCTTCCTCACCTGACATAAGGGAAAGCACATACATATACCAAAGAGTTGGCTGGGTCACAGAAAAGAGTGATATATGCCAATAATCTCCAATGGTCACCTGCTGACGTTCCACTTAAACCATCCGCCTCATCAAGATTATTCCTGTAGGACACTAGTTTGCAATGTTAAGTAATTTGGCAACACAGAGTCCTGGTCGTCTAGAGGGTCTCAATAGCAAAGCCATCTTGTGGACTTGGGGCACACCCACTCACAGGCCCACATCCCCCACTCCACACCAGGATAGTCATTCTTTTGTGTCGGGGGATGATATGCACATAGAAGAGTCTCTGTGACTGCCATTTCTCAAAATTCAGACAAAGTCAAGATGCTCATAATGTATGTTTCCACTGCTACAGCTACCCTACCACCCAAAAAATTTGAAAATTTAAGATGTGTTCTTCTCCAGTATAGGCTCAACAAGTTTCCTCTTTAGTTGCCACTTACCGGTAGGTGCTTGGGTCTCCTCTTGTCCCTCTCCCCACAACCCATCATGGGTTCATCTGAACTTGGACTTCCAGTTTGCTTTACAGAGAGGTCTTGCTGGTGATGGGTAACAGATAGTGGGTAGGCTGAGTAAGGCCTAGGGAAGTTTCTCCCACTGAGCAAGTCAGCACCTTCCCATCTAATACCATCAAGCATCTCACTGGCTGAAGCTCCCACCTTGGGGCTGCTGAGTGGCTTTCTTGGGAATGACATCTTTCCATTTAAAGGGTTAAGATGGCTTAAGCAGGAAATATATGGCCTGAAAAGGGTGGTATGGGAGAATGTCCTCAGCTTTCCTTTATTGCACAGGGAGATTCCATGAAAGGGGAAAGGCTGGCACAGCTGGTTGTTCTATGGCCACGAGGAGAAGCACAACAAGAGAGAAGAGACGCCACTAGATAAAAAGAACTCTCCAGAGGAGTGGAAGTCCAAACTGGGGAGTTAGGTGAGAGAAGTTCAGAAAGAGAGGCTGGAGAGCCTGATGAAAGACCTTAACAAAGGGTAGGGACCTAACAGCTCACTTACAGGATCCTTAGTCCCAGAAGGCTCCAAGTTCAGGGGTGGGGATGGCTGAGACAAAGATTAGACAATGCAACTTGAGCAGGTGTGAAGACCAGTACAGAAGCAAAGTACAGGAAGAAGCCAGCCACTGAGGCAAGAAGAGATGGCTGAGAACTGGACCAAAGTGGAAGAGGCTGAGGCAGGGAGACATACGATCTAGGAGATGCAGGCAGAATACAAGACCATGATGAGCAGCCCCATGACACCAGGGTTACATGACCCTTTCCAATAACAGCAAGGGGAGAGAAAGTCATGTGCCATCCCTTATAAAGCAGAAAAATAAAGCAGAAAGAACAAGACCTGAATTCTAGCCAGAACTACTGCCCTGTGGGATCCAGAGCAAGCCACAACCTTTTCCATGCCTCAGGTTCCTTCCCAGAAAAGGAGCATGAGGCTCTTGATCTC
Source organism: Papio anubis (assembly GCF_008728515.1). Taxonomy (NCBI): domain Eukaryota; kingdom Metazoa; phylum Chordata; class Mammalia; order Primates; family Cercopithecidae; genus Papio; species Papio anubis. The sequence continues at coordinate 132,452,126 of NC_044976.1, read as the reverse complement.
TGCACCCTCCCGCTCCATCCCTTTTGGTAAAAGCCTTGAGTCACGCTTGGAGTATTTGCAGCAACAATGCTGAGAGTGCTGGGATCCAGGTACAGTGACCAATAGCCCCTGTGTCTTCCCCAGCATGGTGGCATCCCAGAGGCCCTGGACCCCACTCCAAATCCAAAAGCATGAACCCCAAGCCTCCCTGCAGGATGAGCTCTACCCTTTTAGCCGCCTGTCTCTTCCGTTCCTTGGTTTCTTTCTTTCTTTCTTTTCTTCCTTTTTTTTTTTTTTTTTTTTTGAGACGGAGTTTCACTCTTTGTTGCCCAGGTTAGAGTGCAATGGCGCAATCTTGGCTCACTGCAACCTCCGCCTTCCAGGTTCAAGTGATTCTCCTGCCTCAGCCTCCTGAGTGTGGGACTATAGGTGCACACCACCATACCCGGCTAATTTTTGTATTTTTAGTCGAGACAGGGTTTCTCCATGTTGGTCAGGCTGTCTTGAACTCCTGACCTCAGGTGATCCACATGCCTCAACCTCCCAAAGTGCTGGGATTACAGGCATGAGCCACCAAGCCTGGCCTGTTCCTTGGTTTCTGCCCTTCTCCTTTCTTTTCTTTTCCTACTGGCCCATTCTAATTTCCTTCTCTTCTTCCCTCTCCTTGTTTTTAAAGTAACCTGTTCCTGCTCCCCTATATCTCTTGACTTCAATACAACTTTCTTTGATAAGCATGTATTTAGCAAGTATCTAATGAAAAAAGCCACGTGGCTTACTAGTTGAGAGCCTGGATTCAGAAGCCAGAAGGCCCAGGTGGATCCCCAGCTCTGCTGCTTGCTACCTGGACAGCCTTAGGCAAGTTACTCAGCCTAGATCTCAGTTACCTTATGTGTAAAATGGGGCTAATAACAGTACCTCCCTCCAAAGGCTTCTATGAGGATCAACCAAGATGAATACATGTGTAGTGCTTGGAACAGAACTGGCATGTAGTGAGCACTCAATTATTACTACCCCAGGCACTGATCTGTATGCCTTTGGAGGACACATGTGACCAACACAGGGTCACGGCTCTCAGGTAGTGACTCTGTTGAATAAGAATAAATAACAATCATAAAAACAATTATAACATAAAGTGAGTTAAAATACCTGAAGAGAAATACAGAGAGGGTGTCTGATTTCAAAGGGGTACACTATAGGTGAGAGGAATCAGGAAAGATTTAGTAGCAAAGGTTTTCATTTAAAGTGGTCTTTGAAGAGACCATACAGGCAGGAAAGGGAGGGAGGAAATTCCAGAGAAAGTGAAAAACATAAAGGCAGACTGGCCAAGTGAATGGGAAGACTTGTAAGACATTCAGTGTGGCCAGAGAACTGGGTTTCTGTACGGCAATGATAGGAAATGAGTTGGACAGGCACAGTGAAGCCAGACTGGGAGGCCCCTGACCACCCGTTGAGGACTCCGTATTTCATTCACAGGCAATGAGGAGCCACTGAAAGTTTTTGAATAGAGGCATGATGGACCTCATGTTTTAGGAGCTGGTACAAGCGGAGCCCTCCAGCTCTACCAGTGCACAATCTCCTCTGTGAGGACAGACGGACATATGCCACGTGCATACAGTAGTCCTGCATGCACACTGAGGAGAAATACCTCTCCAGAGACAAGGGTATTGGATTCTTAAAGGAGCTATCTCAGTGCCCAGCCAAGCAATTAAACACAGGGGTGTGTGTGAATGCATTTCTTAAGTGAAAATCATAAATCAATATGATCTCTTTCGATAAATAATTCAGCTACTGACTCCTCATCAGCCTCTCAGCAGGGTGCAGTTGTTAAATTTCAAGGCAGCCAAACTCTTACTTAAATTAAGTGTCATCCCTACTAAATGAAGACCAGATGTGCAAGCCAACAAAGAAATCTAATGAAGTTGGAAGAAAAGATTTCTGTAAAAGAGAAAACCAGGGGAAGGTGTGGGATTGGTCAGGAAACAGCAAGTGCTGAAGAGAAAAGTCAAGCCAGGGCTCCAGATCAAATAGGGTCATTTGGCAAGGAAGGGCAGAGAGCTGCCGCAAAGCCCATGCACAGAGGGCACTCATCTGGAAGAGGAACTGCTAGGCAGTTAGAATCCCATCAATCTTTCAGAAATCCCCACCAAGGGAGCAAGACTTTTCATTTTAACCTCAAAGTCCAATGCTTAGAAGATTGCCCAGCATGGTTCCCTAAGGGGGACAAATTCTTTGGATGTGCTCCTCATGCCAGGCAGAGCCAACCCAACCCAAAGCTGGCCTGGTTTGGGTATTCAGGCCTGAACCAAGCCAGACTTCAACTCCTCACTACCTCAGTCCCTTCGGCCTCTTATTCAATAAGGAACAGTGACTTACTATACTATCTATCGAAATAACTTCTTGAGGCTTGAAGCCTCTCTTCTATGTACCATCTTTACCAGGACCTCATCTTAGTTTTTCAAAGGAGAAAGAAAGGGAGAGAAGGAAAGAGGAAGGGAAGAAGGAACAAAGAAAGAAAGCAACGGAAGGAGAGGAAGAAAAGGGGAGAAGGAAAGAGAAACACACCCCCCTGCCCACAAGCCTCAGCTCAATGACAGCTTGTGTATCAATTGCACATGGACATCTAGGCCTTTGCCCTTCCAAGTGAGCAGGCAACCTCTGCCAGGAACCCTACTGCCACATTCTCCCTCTGGGCAGCCTGACTCTGTTTATCAACTATTTCCACAGCTGTAGCAGCTGATGTCACAAAGCCTGGCTGAGGACCAAAGACAAACAGGTTCATTTGGAAGTTCGTATCTGAGCAGACTGGCTCAATCAGAAGTCCAGAAAAGTGTGGATGGGATGGGACCAACTTCAACAGGACAGCACTAACACAGACTACTGCAGTCTCTGCACAGAGGCCTAAAGGAGACGTCACAGCAGTACTCTGCAAGTAACACTCCATGTCCAACGAGCAGAGAATCCCAAAGGAGGTGATTTAGTGATGATCTCCATCAGCCCTAGAGAGGCAGCGTCATGGTCAGAAGACCCAGTTTTGGAGCCCGAATCCTGGCCATTCGTTGCCTATGTGACCAGGTTACTGAATCTCCTCTTCATAAAGTAATTAGGAGGATTCAGTGAGTTGCTACAGGCAAAACGCTTAGAACAGCGCCTGTTATATAACAACTAACATCAGTGCAGACTTGCTATTTTCAGGGGTTTTTTTTGTTTTTTTTTGTTTTTTGACTAGCCACTTAAATTCTGATGTCTCATGTTTGGTTAGTAGTGTCACCTAAAAGAAATAAAACCAGTTCCTCACTGTTTTTTTCCATGAAATGGCTTTCAGATTCATACCTCTGAAAAACTGGGGAGAGAGCACATCAAATTTTAAAATATTAACAAGTAACATACGCCTGGAGCAATTCAAACTGTCTCCCTTCCCAGCCTCTCCTGGATCAGGATAAACGAAGACCCACTTGGGTCCACAAGTCGTAAAATGAAACAGCAGAGGATAGGATGATTGTCAACAGCACGCAATATGACTGAGGACTACGTCTCAGCGGCTCAGGAGAGACCCTTCCTGAGAGACCCCCTCAGATGGCAGGGCTGCCCCAAGGGGGGCCTGAGGATGATGAAGGGAAAGAAAAGGGGCAACTGACCTCCACAGGGAAATGGGCTGCACAGGCACCTCCCTCAGCCCCACAACCACCCTGGAGCCAGGGCCAGGCGATTATGTTGATGAAGTCCTGACCAAGCAAGGAGTCAAACCAGGGACTCCCTGGCCCAGAGCCCAGCTCTCCCCACCGTGGCCTCTAGAGGGGAGGATCCTGCCTTATCCTGGGCTCAAGCAGCTGAGGAGAGAGGCTGAGTAAGAAGGAAAAACTCGTGAATGACTGTTTTCTGTAGGAGAAAGTCTAGATGTACACTCCACCTATTTAATAAGCCTCAGGCGATGAGAGGATTAACAGCTGCAAAGAATGCCAAATCCTCTCAGGATGGTTAGTGGTTAAGGAGACAGGTAAATTGCTAATATCACATGAACAAGGGTGATTCCAACTGGTTAGAAAGCAGGGTGAGCTCGTTGTGAAGAAGCGATTTGTCATTTCCGCCATCAACCTTCGTACGGTTAAACGCCTCTCCAGGGAGGCAGAGACCTAGTGCAGCAGGATGAGAGAGTAAGGAACAGCAGCTGCCCCATTATTTCTTACATTCATTAAATGCAAAAGGGCTGGGTGCTGAACAGAATACCCAGAGGCAGCAGGGCTCTGCTCGGTAGTTTTCAACCTGGACCTGATGGATTCACCAGACTCAGCCAAAGGGCACCAGCACTACCAGGCGAGGAGCTTCCACCCAGCAAGGGATCCTGACCAAAAGGCTTGAGCTGCCAATTCTCACTGCCTTCCAGGCCCAGCCACCATGCAACAAGGATGTAGAGAGGAGGTACAGGTGTCCACTGGGTATATACTATGGACCAGGCACGGTGCTAAGGACTTGACACCCATTATTGCATTTACTTCTAACAGGGTTGACATTGTCCATTTTACAAAAGAACTGGCAGTTGAGTAATTCACCCCTTTGCTGTCAAGATGAGTGTCAGAGTCCCTGCCCTCAAAAAGACAAATACACTGTGATGAATGCAGAAACAAACGTCTCTCTAGAGTATAATGGTAACACAAAAGAAGAGAAAACTACTCTGCAGGCATCAGGGAAAGCTTCTAGAAGGGAAGAAAGCTCAAATAGGCTCTGGAGGATAAGCAGAAGTTGGGCTGAGGTTTGAAGAGACAGACTTCAGCCGCAATGGGAAGGGAGTGCTTCCCAGGCAGAAGGAAGAGTGGGAATAGAAAGTGGCCTCAACAGGACATACTCAGGGCACAAGGCACAGCGGACCTATAATATGCTGCTGTGGCCTCAGGTGCCAGGCAGAGTACCATGTGCCTTGCTCTGAGTTCAGACTCCAGCCTGGATTCACCACACGGTTTTAAGCAGGACAATGCCTACAGAATCACCCTGACACAGACGAGCCAGGCAGCAGTGTGGAGGATGGTGGGAGGGCACAGCCAAAGGCATGGTGGCAGTCTGGAGGGCACTCCAGCTGTCTATGAAACACAACAGTCTGGGGCTGCACTGGTAGGAAGGAATAGGGAGAGACATGATTGAGAAATATTTAAGAGGCAAATCTGTAAGGGTGACCTAAGCCCGGGGTAGTGACAGAGAAGAAAGGTGACCCTGAGATTTCCAGCTTACATTCTTGAGTGCTCAAGATGTCTTTCCAAGAGATAAGGAAATATGAAAAACAAGTGTATGTTCTTTTTCAGGGCAAAGAGGAGAGACTGCAGAAATGATAACTTCAGTTTTTTGACATATTGAATTTAAGGTGCCTTTGGGATATCCAAATGGGAGTGTCACACAGAATATACAAGTCTCAATCTCCAAAAAGAGTTTCATAAAATCAAATAATGACCTTATTTACATCTAGTGACATGCACTGCTTGGCAATGTTCCCAGACTGGAGAAAGGCATAATCAGGGACACAGACAATGTTGCCTGGACTGACATTTGGTTAAGCAGGGACAGTCAGCATGTAGGATCTCTGAGTCAGATGTAAGCAGACTGGAGTCTTGCCTTGGTTCCATACCACAACCGTACCATGTTCAAGCTTAGAAGTGAATCCTAGATTCCCCACTTACCACCTCTGTGAGCTATGGCAAGTTATTTAACCTCATGGTACCTCAGTTTCCTCATCTGGACAATGGGATGACTATTACACCAACACCACACGGAGTTGTTATAAGGATCAAGTAACAAATCTTGTTAAGTGCTTTGCACGGAGCCCGACACAGTAACAGCACATAGTGCAGTCTGTACTCAATTCTGGTTAATGTTGATAAGGACAACAATGTAATTAGTTTGAAGAAGTCTTTTTTTTTTTTTTTAGATGGAGTTTCGCTCTTGCTACCCAGGCTGGAGTGCAATGGTGCCATCTCGGCTCACTGTAACCCCTGCCTCCTGGGTTCAAGCAATTCTCCTGCCTCAGCCTCCTGAGTAGCTGGGATTACAGGCATGTGGCACCATGCCCAGCTAATTTTGTATTTTTAGCAGAGACGGGTTTTCTCCATGTTGGTCAGGCTGGTCTTGAACTCCCAACCTCAGGTGATCTGCTCACTTCGGCCTCCCAAAGTGCTGGGATTACAGGTATGAGCCACCACACCAGGCAAGGGAGTCATTTTCTTCATGTGACCCTTATCTGTAAAATAAGGATAACGCCTGCTTTTTATGGGATTATTGAAGACTAACATTAGATGACAATGGATAGGAAAATTCACTTAAACAACTAGAAAGTGTTTTATAAGTGAGAAATCAGGGTCTTTCAGCAGGGATCAAAGAGGTTTGCCCTCCCAGCAGCTCAGGTCTTCAGTGTGTGCTGCCATGGCTCTCCATCCTTGTCCCATAATATGCTGCTTTTGGCTCCAAGAGGAAACGTGCTACACACCAGACCCTGTGTAATGTGCTGAGTACAAAAAGTCATAGAAGGGAATACTATTCAGCTATAAAAAGGAATAAACTTTTGATACATGCCACAGCATGGATGTACCTTAAAAACATTATGCTTAGTGAAATAAGCCAGACACACAAGGACAAATATATGAGATTTCACTTATATGAGGTTTCTAGGCTAGGCAAATTCATAGAGATGGAAGATGGAACAGAGGTTACCAAGGGCTAGGGGAAAACAGAGCTATTGTTTAATGGGCACAGAGTTCATCTTAGGAAGGATGAAAAACATTGGGGTATAGATAGTGGTGATGTATACAAAGTATTGTGAATGTATTTAATGCCACTGAGTTGTACACTTACAAGTGATTAAAATGATATTATGTGTGTGCATATACATATATGTGCCATAGAAGTCATCAAAACAAAGAGTAGATGCTCAATGCAACCTGTTGCCAACACCAAGAATATGAATCAAAGGGTCCCTAAAGGGTGGTTAGTGTAGCAGCAAGGAACTGACATTGTGCATATCATCCTATTACAATGGATAAACACTGTTGGCTTCAGAGGGCTCCCAAACATGAGGTGTGTCAGTGCAAGAAACTGTGGACTGAGCTGGGCAATATCAAATCCTCCCATGGAAACTCAATAACGTCATCTCTTACTCTTGAGCATAAATGACCATAATAAAGCAAGGCACCTTATTTAAAAGGTAGCATGTGTTTTGCTTTGACAACAACTCCTGGCTCTTACTAACTCTTCTCTGTTGACAGATAATGCATTCAGCAGTTTTAGCCCCAGTTTAAAAATCATTCCCAAATCACTTCACCTCAAGAGCAGAACCAAACTCCTCCTACTGAGTGACTTTTCCGTCTGCTGCAGATTCAGGAAAAGATAAATGTATTTTCCATTATGTATTCAGTAGGTACTTAGCAAACCAGATTCTCCTGAGGTGTGAGTCCTGGGAATAAAATCCTAGAAATAATCTATCACTCCCTTAAGCTCCCAAGTTTCCATTCACAATAGCCTTCTTGCTATTTCTTGAACCTGCAAAGCCCATTCCTGCCCCCAGCGCATTGGCACTTGCTGACCTCTGTCTGGAACACTTCCTCCAGATACCCACATGGCTCACTCCCTCTTTCCATTCACATCTCTAGAGACTCAAGTGTCATCAGAACCCAGAAGCCTTCCGCAACAGTCTGTGTAAAGAGCACCCACCCCTATAAACTCCATGCAGACAGGGACTTTGTTTTGTAGACTGCTGTATCCCCAGAGCCTAAAAAAGTATTGGCTCAAAAGGGGAAGTCAATTTATTTTTTCAAATGAATGGGAAAAAATTAGGTCCTGCTGTCCGGGCACTGCTCTTTATATTGATGAGAATATCTTGCCCCCTAAGAAAGCACTGATTTGTTTCCTTTGGCTGAGAAGAAGACAGTTCTAACCATTCCATCACACACTGCTCAATCCCTATCAAGTGTTTTCTAAAATTTAATGAAGTCTGGGCCCCTTTTAAAGAAAAAAAAAAAATTGGCAAACACCCAGTGTTTAAATGAATAAATAATATGTGGTGTAGCCATGCTATGGAATGTTACTCAGTAATAAAAAGAAATGAAGTACTGATACATGCCCCAATATGAAAGAATCTTGAAAACACTATGCTAAAAGAAAGAAGCCAAATACCTAAGGCCACATATTGTATGATGCCATCTAAAATGTCCAAAATAGGCAAATCCATAGAGACAGAATATAGATTAGTAGTTGTCTGGGGCTAGGGGTGTTGGGGAGTCAGGGAAGATGGATTAGAGGTACAGAGTTTCTTTTTGGGGTGTGAAAATGTTTTAAAACTGATTGTGGTAATGGTTATACAACATTAGGAATATACTAAAACTCACTGAATTGTATATTTAAATGGGTGAATTATATGGTATGAGAATTAGACCTCAAAAAGCTGTTACCCAAAGAAGCGTTGCAAATGATGTTTGTTACATCATTTAAATATGTAAAGCATAAAACTAGATATAAATCACTTACAGGGTTTACACAGATTTATAAATTAAACACAAATTATGTAACCAAAACAAATTAAGAATGCTAAAGTCAGAGAATACTTTGTCCTTGTAACTGAAATGATATCACTGCTCACAACAGGAATATACAGTGACTACCTGCCCCAAGTTCTCTTGGGTTTGGCAGAGGAATACACAGGGTGATACTCAGAAATTCTACAGCCAGGATGGTACAGTCCCAACAAATGAGAAAAGACACTGAAAGTTATCAGGACAAACACTAGCCATCAGCAACTCCAGAGGCTGCCTCAGGAACTATGGCTACATATCAGCCTCGCCTTCTGTACCATGCACCATGCACTTAACTCCATTTTTCTGCTACTTTTCTCTCTCTATTCCAATTACCACAAAAATCTTGGTTTATAACTCATGACTGTGCAAAGTACAGTCATGTGTCCTTCACCTTATTAGAATTCATTATATATATATATACATATTAAAATTTTCTGTTCTTTTTCTTCAGGGCATAACCCTTACAGAAGAACTATTTGATGGCAACACATGTAGAAACAAGTAGACAAACACAGCTGTGAATGATAAATTCAAATGACAGTGCTCGGGCAGACAATGGCCCTTCCAACAGTGCAGAACAGGCTTATTTTATCTTGTTGTCATCAGGATCAAATGAAAAACAAAATTTTAAAATTCTTATGGAGAACTCTTAGACACTTGAACATACCTTACTAAATTCCAAAAGAGCCACAGAACCCTTTCTAAGAAACACTGATGTGCTGACTGGTTAAAAATAATGATTGCCCTAAAAGCAATTGAATTCATGTCCTTAATAATAATAACTAACATTTAGCAGGTGCTTATGCGTGCTTGGCAGCCAACATGTATGGTTTTCTGACCCCAGTGCCCTGCTCCAATGCACAGTAATTAAAAAGGAATAACCAGCCTGGGCAACATAGGGAGACCCCATCCCTACAAATAATTTTAAAAATTAGCCAGGTGTGGTGGTACATGCCTGTAGTCCCAGCTACTAGGGAGGTTGAGGCAGGAGGGTCACCTGAGCCTGGGAGGTTCAGGCTGTACTGATCCATGATCATGCCACCACACTCCAACATGGGTGACAGAGCAAGAGCCTGTCTTGGGGAAAAAAAAGAAAGGAGGCAAAGAACTATTATTTATGGTTCACAATCCACATGCTAGGCACTTCACTCAGTATTCTGCATGCATTCATGTATAACTGTAAAATACATGTGCCAAAAGGATATTATCCCAATTTTCCTGATGATTAAAGAACAACTGATAGGTTAAGAAATGTGTTCAGTCATTTAGCTAGTAAACAGAAGAAACAGAATTTGAATTTAGTTCTTCCTGATCCCAATACTAGAGTACCTCAGTAGGGGGTGGAATCTCTCCAATCCCTGCTATGAGCCTAATACTCTAATCCCATTATAGTAGACAGACTCAAAGCCCCCCAAAGAGGTCCATGACTTAATCCCCAAAACCTATGAATGTGTTACCTTACATGACAAAGGGCACTTTGCAGGTGTGACCAAATTAAGGACCTTGAGAAGGGGAGATTATCCTGGATTACTGGGGAAGGAAGAATGAGGAGGGCCCAACCTAATAACGAGGGACCTTATAACCAAAGGCGATGGAGATGCAGGAGAGTCAGAGTTAGAGAAAGAGATGTGAAGACAGAAAGCAGGGGCCATAATTCAGGGACATAATTGCCAGCACTAAGGATGGAAAGGGGCCATGAGCCAAGGAATCCAGGGATCCTCTGGAAGCTGGTAAAGCCAAGGAACAGATTCTTCTCTAGAGCCTCCAGAAGGAACACAGCCCTGACAACTCCTTGATTTTAGCCCCATTTTGGACTCTGACCTTGAGAACTATAAGTTTGTGTTAAGCCACTAAGTTTGTAGTATTAAATAATTTGTTACAGCAGCATAGGAAATTAATAGGGCCATGCTAACACAGTGAAAGAGAGGTTTGTGTTACAACTTCAGCTGTTCTGAGCCAGGCTTGCCAACTCTGAACTTGGGATGAAAAGGAGAACAATGACAAAGGAGTAAATGGTGCTGAGGGGGTCTACTTAGGGAGAAAGTTATAAAAAGGGATAAAGTGACTCCTGGACAAAGCTTCCCAGAGGAGGTAAAATATGGATTTCAGGGCTGAATGTATGAGACCACGTCCAGAGGCGTACTGCTGGTGGGTAAGGAAACACAAGTGCAGATAGGTGGCACTCACAACTCCAGTCGCTGCCTCCATAAAGCCGCCCATCCACCAGTCCCTGGATGTTCTCCTAAGAGCATTTCAGTTACGTTCTCCCAAGAGAGCGTCTAAGGTCACTTTATATTATTCTGTTTTTGTTTTTCTTGAGAGAATTTCTGGAAGAGGGCTGCAGAGAGAGGAGGGCTTGACCATTTTCTGGTCACCGGTGCATTCTGTTCAAGGCCAAGACCAACACCACTCCAGAGTGTCACACTTGAGAAACCAAGTCACTGTTAAATAGGAAACTCTGACTCCACACTGGACCATTTGGAAGACCATTTGCAGTGGGGCCAAGTTTTTGCCCAGCCTACAGCTAGAGGAGCCACCACAGGAAACCAGACGTCCCTGAGTGTCATCTAGATGCAGTGCACATCCCTCCTAGGTTTGGTCTGTACGGGCCTCCAGAGGCTGCACCACATTTTGACTGCAGGGATCTATCCCCTGGTTTAAGAACCAGAAATTGGATCTCCAGCCACAAGGACAGCACCGAAAGCCTCCAGTTCCCACAGCAACAGTGGGCTCCAAAGGTGAAGGGGTCAGGAGTCACCCAGTAACACGCTGGAGCCGGGCGCTGCAGCCCAGCTCTCTCCACACCAGCATCCTTGGCAAAGCTATAGAACCCATCAAGTCTGACTTCAGTGCAGCCGTCTTCCTTTCCCAGAACTGCCTCAGTGGAGCCTCCCCAGATTGCATGGGTTTATGCTCAGGTGGTTATTAAGTAAGATTAATTTTCTCAGTCACTCAACAAATGTTTACTGAGCACAGATGGGCACCATGCCAAACGCTGGGAATACAGTTGCTCTGAGTGCTACAAAAGAGAGGGGTGTGGTGCCACAGAACATGAGAGGACAAGATGACCTAGGTAGGAAAGGCCTCCCCAAGGAAGGGATGTTTGCACTAAAACCTGAAAAAAAGATGCTAGCTATTAAAAGGGGCTAGATGAGGCAGCTCAATATCTCTCAGGGTATTTATCTGCATTTATGAAATGCTTTGAAACCCAAAGGAAGGTATAAAAATGATACCAATGAATATAAATAGCACTTTATGGTTTATAAAACGTTTTGCCATGCTTCATCCCAGATTCAACAATAGCACTAGAGAGACAGAACAAGAAATGTCATGCTCTGCCTTTTATAAATGAGGAAACAGATTAACAGCAGTTACATGCCTCACCAAGGTTATATATTAAGTCAAGGAGAAGACTCAAGTCCAGCTCTCATTATTCCTCATTGAGAGCTCTTTCCACTACACAGTGCTGCCTTCCTAGGAAAGCTAAAAAGTTAAATGACAGATTGGTATTCATATTTACTAATGCAAATCATACCAAACATCTGGCTGCTGGACTCACCTATTCACACAGTTGGACTGACAGTGCAATGCCAGCAACCTGGTTTCAGCATTATCAGCCACCCTGCACCTTCAACCAGCAACCTCCAAGCAAGCAGCAACAGTGTCAGACCAATCCCCAGCTCAAGCAGAACTTCCCTAAACTTTGTGAACTGTTCTAAGCTATACAGCTAAAAGAAAATAAAAATAGGTCTCAATTTAAAAAGGAGCCATATTCCCTCTTCTCTCACTTTCCTCTTCCTTTTCCAGCTGGCAACTTCTCAGACCTTTGGATCCTTGGTAAACAAAGAGCAAGCAGGACAACCATCCTGTAGTTCTGGGGACTGTCCTTTAAGCTTCCTTCTTGTCTGGGTCATTGTAGAGATCAGAGAGTAATATATGGATAGACCCAATACCAAGGAGTTGGCATGGAGCAGGGGAAGTACCAGATCTGGAATCAAATGCCTGCAGTTTGATCTTGGTTCTAACACTGAGCTTCTACTCTCTGGTAAATAATAAACAAGGAAGTTGTGATGGTAATGCAAAATGACGGTCATTATGGAAAATAGTATGGAGGTTCTTCAAAAAATTAAAAACAGGACTACCATATCCAGCGATCATATTTCTGGGTATATATCCCCAAAATTTCTAAGCAAGTTCTCAAAAAGATATTTATATACCTATGTTCATTGCAGCAGTATTCACAACAGCTAAGAGGTAGAAGCAACTAAAATGTTCATAGTTAAATGAATGGATTTTTTTAATGTGGTATACACACATTATGGAATATTACACAGCCTTAAGAAGGAAGGAAATCCTGTCACATACTACAACATGGATGAACCTTGATGATATCATGCTAAATGAAATAAGCCAGTCAAAAAAGGACAAATACTATACGATTTCATTCATATGAAGTAGTTAAAATCACAGAAACAGAGAGTAGAAAGGTAGTTCCCAAGGGCTGGCAAGAGGGGGAAGGGGAATTGTGTTTAATGGGTATAGAGTGTCCATTTTGCAAGATGAAAAAGTTCTAGAGATCTGTGACACAACAGTGTGAATATACCTAACACTGCTGAACTTCACACTTAAAAATAGTAAAATTTAGTGTTACACATTTACCACCATAATTAATACTGAAAGCACATTAAAAAGGAAAAAAAGCAAAACACGCTCAAGACAGATAACATAAATTCAGAAAGAACATCAAGAGGGACCAAATGAGAAATGGAGAGAGGGAAGAGGAAAGCACCAGTGAAAAACAAAGGCCAGATATTTAGCTCAGAGTCCACTCTGGGGTAAGGAATAGGAGCCCCAGCTCAAAGAATGAATGGGGACACCTCACACAGATCCCTTCACTCTGAATGCTTCTCTCTCTGGGAAACAGATGATCATCACTGACCATCAACTGTCCCTTTAGCACTCTAGACAGGTTCAGGGAGGTTAACATCTCACACATGTGAGGCCCTGTGATCCTTATCATAATTGCTGTTTTCCAAGGTCTACCCACTGCTCCAGCCAAGCTGTGAGGCCTGTGTCTTCTGAACCCACCAGAACACCCAGCAACCAAAAGCCTGCCCAATGTTAGCCTGGCACCATTCTACATAAAAGGACAAAGTCAAGAATAGTCCTTTACACAGAAATCCCATGCCCTAGTTCTTGAAAGCTGTAATTACAGCTAACACAGCTTTTAAAAGGAAAAGAAGAAAAGAAAATAGCAGCCTGGACCTAGCAGTGAATTGAAGGGTTTAGGGTAAAACACATACCACAGCACTTGCTATTAATGGTGGCCAGTCTAAACAAGAGACTGGCCAGCCAGACCAAACAGCTTTCTGGCCAATTAATTGCTCCCTCTAATTTAATGAGCTGCTCATTAAGCACTGGAAGCAGCCCATAGGAAGGGAGCTACAGGAAGAGGCACATGGGCCATAAGGGCTGGCAGATGATGAGGGAAAAGGAGACTGGGGTCACATTCTAACCCCAGACACCTCCAGATCCCACGACCGGCCAGCCCCATCCCATGCCTCGGCCTTCCCTTGCTTCCAGGTGATGTTTACCTGTACCTCTGTTTATTCCACAAAGTTATATCTCTGCCACTGGCTCTCTTACTGGGGAGGTTCCATGTACCAGTTCTTTGGTTCCTCAGCAGGGGTAATGACTCATATTAGGGTCACAAAGAGCCTTCAGCAGGGTTACAAATGGGCCAGCACAGTCCTGAATATGAATCCCGACTCTTCCTACTCACAGCAACTTGACCTAGAATTATGTAATCTGCCCAAGGTTCTATTTCCTCATCTATAAAATGTAATAATAACATCCTCATCTAGAGTAGCTGTAAATAGTAAATAAAATAATAAAATATTATTTCAATATTAAAAAGCCTAACAAAGCACCTGGCACATAAGTAGCTATTCCTAATAGTGACTACTATTAACAGAGATATCACTTTCATAATGATAGTGATACTACTGACAACATATTCTCTGTCTCTTAGTCAAAAGTGAATTAAAAAGGCACTATTTTTGGTTGAAACCCCAAGGACAGGCCAGCTGCAGGTCCAGTCCTTCTTATCACAGCAGCAACCACAACTGTGGTGAAAGTAGCAGCCCATCCTAACAACTGTAACACCTCCAGATGTTCCCCAGCCGAGGCCTCTGTGCTTTCTATCTGAGCTAGAGGGTGAAGGAAAAGAGGAGGCCTGGAAACACTCAAAAGTTGCATGTTCTCATGAGACTGAGTGAAGAAATACATTCAGGCCATATGTCTGCCCCTTCCTAGACCTATGGGACTCCTCGCTATACCCCTCTGAGCTTCAGTTTAGAAAATGAGGGTGACTGGTACCCCACTTCACAGCCTGCTGTGAACACTGAATGAAACAACTCAAGTAAAAGTGCTTTGAAGCTACTTCTTACTGTGTCCATGAAAATAGTACTGTTGTATTTAATGGCAGTCTCAATAAATTTAATTTAACAATAAAAAAATGCTGAAATACTGGGAAGATCAAGGCAATGAAAGGATTTTATTAGGCTGATGAACTGTGCAGAGAAAGAGCCCCAATCATGCAAATTTTCTTCCCAACGTTGCTGTCATTGAGTTGAAGTTTCTGTTGACCAGATGAAGGATTGACTGAAAGTAAAACTAAGAAGGAAAAATGAAGCTACAGCATCACTTACATGTTTTCCATTTAGGTGAGTAGATTATTCTACAGAACAATGATTCTAAAGAGCAAACCAGGCTGCATCCAGGGATGACCAATCGTGCCATCTCTAATGCCAATTTTCTCTTACAATAAACAATTAAAATCCATTTCACCAATCCCGAACCTACCTTTGAAATGCACAAGTACAAAGTAATTTATTCTGTTCCAGTGCAGAGAACATGGACAAATTCCTTTGCAGGTATCAGAAGAGAATTTAATTCTTGTTCAGTCTCAGCTCCATGTACCACAGAGTCAGAAAGCAACAAGTTCATAGACTGAACCACATATATCAACGAGAAGGTATACCGAACTTTCCGAAAGTAGACAAAATGGCAGAAGAAAATGCACTGACACTCCCGGAGCCTAAAGCATCCAACCAATAAAATTTTGTTAAAATCTCATATTTACTCTTAAAAATCCAAGTAAATCTTATATTCTATACCACAACAAATTACCTTTTTAAAGAATGTTTTGAGTCAATTACCAGCTAACTACTAAACCTTTTCCCTAAAATCTTTGAATAAAAAAGAGACATCAGTCCCTGGCCAGTCACTACACATCATCAAGGTAACGTGCATCTCAGTTTGAGGAGCTACAGGTCACAAGAGAGAGAAGATGGTACCACTCCAGCCATCACATCCATTTTAACATTGGCCTTTCATCAAGATCAAACATTCAATTCAGAACAGCCTCCCGGAGGGTACAGAGAGGAGGAGTTTGGGTTTGCAAGGGGTGCAGCCATCCATTTTGGCCCCTCCAGCCCTACCTAGAAGGGCCAGCAGCTAAGATACTTGACTCCCCACTCCACACAGCCCGCCTCTGGCCACTCACCCGGATCCGGCGCATGGCAGCCACGATCTCCACCCTGCTGTTGGGCCTTGGCACGTCCAGGCTTCCTACGTACTGTGGGGGAGAAGCAAACACTCATTGAGAGGAGGGGTAGCAAGTGTCCCTAATCCCAGAAAGTTCCAAAGGGTGAAGGGCCAGCTCACCTGCCCATTTGACAGATGAAGAAATTAAGAGCCAGAAGGGTGTTTTGTTCTGAGTCTGTTTCTAACTTTATAAAGAGCAAGTTAACCAGAAATTACTGCTTCCTTTATCTTGCTCTTAACCAGAGATCCAGTAGAGCACTGTGTCTAACCAAGCAGCCTTTCAAGCCAGAAAGTCTTGGGTATGAAGACTCTTCCACCACTAATTTTACGGCAAGGCAATTCACTTTTTTTGTCTCAATGTTCTCAACTGTAACATTGGCTCTCAGTAAAGATCAAACAGAATAAAATGTCCTACACAAAAGTGATTGGCAAATATTAGTGCCCTCAAAAAAAAAAAAAAAAAAGAATATATACCTTTTTTAACTATGGAACTTCACTGATTTAGGCCTAGATGTTTTAGATACCTGACACATTTGATTAAGTTCCTGTTTGGAAGAAAGAAATGAACTACTTTATTTAAAATTTTTTATTATACTTAGAAGTTATTTTAAAACCAATTTGAATGTGAAGATGAATGCTTAATATGAGTATTTTCTTACTGTAAGCTATTCAAATAATACAGAAATATGCAGCACAAAAGAATAAAGTCCCCTCTGTAACAGTTGATGTACATCTCTCTTTGTGTACTGATGGGTATATATTCACAGATGGGGGGAGTTTGTTTTATATAAAGGTTCATATTACTCACATTGTCCTGCAACTTGGTTTTTTGACTTTAAATACAACTAGGGCATCTCTCTATGCCAATGAATACAAGACTATTACATTACACATAATGGCTCCCCTACTGATGGACATGCTATGTCACTATTACAAATTATACTTTTCATCTATACAAGTTTGAGCCCATCCAAGTAGCTCTGGAAGTAAGATTGCCAGATTCCTAGAAGTAAGATTGCTGGATCAAAAGTATAATCTTGGCTGGGCACTGTAGCTCATGCCTGTAATTCTGTTCTTTGGAAGGCTGAGGCAAGGAGATCACTTGAGGTCAGGAGTTCGAGACCAGCCTGGCCAACATGATGAAACCCTGTCTCTATTAAAAATACAAAAATTAGCTGGGCGTGGTGGCATATGCCTGTAATTCCAGCTACTCAGGAGGCTGAGGCACGAGAATTGCTTGAACCCAGGAGGCAGAGGTTGCACTGAGCTGAGATCATGCCATGTCACTCTAGCCCAGATGATGGAGTGAGGCTCTATGTCAAAAGTAAAAACTTAAAAAGGTATAATCTCTAGATATCATTTCTTATAAGAATGAAACAAGAAAATAGGACAACCCAACATTGATTCATTGATTAAGCATCTATGACATGAGTTCCTTCATATACACCATCTCATTAGACACTGACCCACTGGGACTTGCCTTTCCTTATTATACATAAATTAAATAAAACAGCCCAAGGGATATACCAGAAATTAAGAGCCCAGAATAACTTAAATGTCTACCCAAGCAAATATTCCATTAAGAGTGAAGATAAGACTATGACAGTCATCTGTGCGGGAAAGGAATGTTCTGTGGTTACGGGAAAAGCAAGTTTTTCCCGAAATTTGGAGCTGAAGTCTGACCCCAGTGAAGAGGGTTTCAAAAACTAATTATCACAAAGGGATTTCCCCTAGTATTGATCAACAGTTTGTGCTAATACACTGAAGAACACAACTGGCAAGCAGTGAGCACATTGCAGTTTGGCCCCAAGAGGACAGCCCCACCACGGCCCTTGGGGAGCAACACAGCTATTGAAGAACCTTGCAACTCGCTGAGGTAAACAAAACCACTTAGATCTAATAGTGTGGCCAGATTTAATGGTGGTTACATTTTTTCTTCTGAGCTCTGCTGAGGCGGTGCAGTGTGTCAACAAGACAGTGACCCAGAGCTAGGGATGACGTGAGGCCCAGATTCGTGATTGCCCAACTTCACAGGCCCTCCAGCCGGGGACAGTTTCCATGCCCCCCTCCTTGACACTGCACAGCTGATGGCTCCTGCCCTGAATGCCCTGTAGTCAGGAACACACAGGCCTTGAGGGGCTCATGTTCCCTCAGCCATCACATGAGAGCTGGGGCCACAGGACCGAGCAAGGTCACCCATCACAGGGAGCCTGGGGGACTGTACGGTCCTCCCACTGGATCCCTGCAGACCAGGAAAGGGGCTGCTGCCCACTGAGACCCACCACTGGGCCTGAACACAAATACCCAGATGGGACCCATCTCTACCCTACCACACACTTGCCTCACCCCACACCCCTACTAACACATCACACACACCACACACTCACTCGCTCTTCTTCCTTCCTTCCTTCCCATTCATGCAAAGAAAATCACTAATCTAAATACCTAGAAATTAGCTTAACCAAAGAAGTAAAAGATTGCTACAATAAAAACTATAAAACATTAATGAAAGAAATTGCAGAGGACACAAAATAATGGAAAGATAACCCATGTTCATGAATTAGAAGAATCACTATTGTTAAAATGTCTATACTACCCAAAGCAATCTACAGATTCAATACAATCCCTATCAAAATACCAATGACATCCTTCACAAAAATAGAAAAAAGAATCCTAATATTTATACAGAGCCATAAAAGACCCAGAAATAGCTAAAGTTATCCTGAGCAAAAAGAACACAGCTGAAGGAATCACATTACCTGACTTCAAATTATGCTACAGAACTATAGCAACCAAAACAGCATGGTACTGGCATAAAAACAGACATACAGACCAAAGGAACAGAATGGGGAATCCAGAAACAAATCCATACATCTACTGTGAACTCATTTTTAACAAAGATCCCAAGAACATACGTTAGGGAAAGAATAGTCTCTTCAATAAATGGTGCTGGGAAAACTGGATATCCATATGTAGAAGAATAAAACTGGACTCCTATCTCTCACCATATACAAAAATCAAATCAAAATGAACTAAAGACTTAAAACTAAGACCTCACACTATGAAACTGTTAAAAGAAAACATTGGGGAAACTCTCCAGGACATTGGACTGGGCAAAGATTTCTTGAGTAAAGCCCCATGAGCATAGGCAACCAAAGCAAAAATGGACAAATGGGATCACATCAAGTTGAAAAAGTTTCTGCACAGCAAAGGAAACAATCAACAAAGTGAAGAGACAATCCACAGGATGGGAGAAAAAAATTGCAAACTTCCCATCTGACAAGGGATTAATAACCAGAATATATAAGAAGTCCAAATAACTCTGTAGGAAAAAAATCTAATAATCTGATTTAAATATGGGTGAAAGATCTGACTGGACATTTCTCAAAAGAAAACACAAAAATGGGAAACAGGTACATGAAAAGGTGCTCAACACCATTATCAGAGAAATGCAAATCAAAACTACAACGAGGTATCTTTCACCCCAGTTAAAATGACTTTCATCCAAAAGACAGGCAATAACAAATGCTGGCAAGGATGTGGAGAAAAGAGAACCCTCGTATACTATCAATGGGAATGTAAATTAGTACAACCACGATGGAGAACAGTTTGGAGGTTCCTCAAAAAACTAAAACTAGAACTACAACATGATCCAACAATCCCACTGCTAGGATACCCGAAAGAAAGGAAATCAGTATATTGGTGAGATATCTGCACTTTCAGATTATTGCAGGACTATTCACAATAGCCAAGATTTAGAAGCAGCCTAAGTGTCCCTCACTAGACAAATGGATAAAGAAAATGTGGTACAATGGAGTACTATTCAGCCATGAAAAAGAACAAGATCCTGTCATTTGCAATAACACAGATAAAAATGGAGGTAAGTGAAATAAGCCAGGCACAGAAAGACAAAAACTTCACATGTTCTCATGTGTTTGTGGGAGCTAAAAATTAAAACAATTCAGCTCATGGAAATCGAGAGTAGAATGATGGTTACCAGTAGGTGGGAAGGGTAGCTGTAGGGGGAAGGAAGGATGGTTAATGAGTACAAAAACATAATTAGGCAAGATGAATAAGATCTAGTATTTGAAAGCACAATAGGATGACTACAGTCAACAATAACTTATTGTACATCTAAAAATAACTGGGAGTGTAATTGGATTATCTGTAACACCAAGAAAGGATATATGCTTAAGGTGATGAATACCCCATTTACCCTGATGTGATTATTATGCACCGCATGCCTGTATCAGAATATCTCATGTGCCCCCATAAACCTATACACCTATTATGTACCCACAAAAATTGAAAATAAAGTTTTAAAAATAAAAAATTTACAAAAAAGAATCACTAATTTGCCTTTCTGAGAATGTGTCTGGAATAAATAACCTGTTTTCGCTATAGCTGCACCTTAGAGTCATCCAGAGAGATTAACACAATATACAAAGCAGGATTCAGGTCCGCATCTCCTAGACAAAAGCTAAACATCCACACCAATAACATGAATCAACAGCAGAACTACAACGCCAGGGAAGCAGAGGAAGGGTCAGAAAGTCTACTGCACAGGGCAAAACCAGAGGGTGTGACATGTGAATACTTTCTTTACACATATGACACCACAACGAACAGTGCCTTGATAACTAATCATTACCACCTCCACAACTAACTTCTGTCTGTCCCTGAGTCTTCATCTTGACCAAAGTGTAAGACACCATCTAAGACCAGACGCACTTGCTGGAGGGTGGCCCTTCTAACTGCTCAACTTCAAGCAATTCTGCAGTAAACTGAACTCAGGCAGCACCCTCCCACTCTTGACTGGAAGGTGAGCTCAGCAGGTAGATGAGGTTCAGGCCTAGGAGCCAACAACTTTCAGAGATCCGGGCTCTGTCAATTCCTACAGAGGTCAGGCAAAACCAATTCCCTGCCTTCAGTCAAAGACTGATACACTGGTGGCAGGTGATCACTCTGAAACAGTACTCCTTTTATCTGCCTCTCCTGCAGGATGCAGGCTCCCACAGGTTCCTAGGACAATGGAGCTAGGTTGGCCTGATGCCTGGGAATTGGAGGAATATATTTCAAAATGGAAATGCATACTTTCTTCCCCTCTTTCTCCCATGTCATGTTCCTCCTCTAGCCTTCCTCATCGTGATTAGTAGCCCCCAGGAAATCCACCAGTTTTTCAAGCATGAAACTTGAGTCATCCCTGAACGGGCTTCTCCCTTATCCATCACAGCTAATCAGTGACCAGGACCTCCTAATTCTCTCCCCTCCACCTCTCTGTCTACACTGCCATTACCTGATCCCAGAAAATCTTCCTCTCTCACTTTGTCTATACAATGGCCTCCTTACTGGTTTCTCCACTACCCACATGGCCCTCTCCAAACCATTCTCCATGAGGCTGTCAGAGTGATCTCTTTATAAAGCAAATTGGGTCATCTTATTTCCTTCTTTTAAGAACCCCCCACACTTGCTTCCATTTGCTCAAAGATGGCAATCAAAATCCTCAGCATGGCCTACATAGCCACATGGTCGAGCTTCATCTCACACCACACCAGTGGCCTTGCCAATTATTCAGAAGTTCCTCAATCACACCATATCTTCTCACATTCAAGGGCATCTACACATGCTCCTCCCTGTACACAGAACACTCTTCTTCTACCCACTCGTCCCCTAATCTTCCAACATTCCTGTAGATTTCTGCTTAATCTCTACTTCCCCTTTCTTGACCTCCAGGGTAGGTGAGATGCCCTTAGGGAGGACTCCTATACCTCCCTGCAATTCTCCTGTCTAGAACACACAGCTAAAACATGCTTTAGTCATCACTAACTGACCATGCCTCCCATAGGTCCAGGCACACAGGAGATGCTCAAAATACATTTGACTGAGTAGAATCTTCCAAAAATGAACACAGATTCACCCCAAGTGCCCATAGGAGAATCTCCCCTCTGAGGAGCATCCTGAGTCCTAGGTTCTGCCTGGTGTTCCGGCATCTGAGGCATCAGCCTGCTCCTTCCAGCCCTCCATTACACCCTGTATAGTCCCACAGTAAAACTTACTTGCCTTTTATCCAGGTACTTCAATTGGACCTAAGCCAGATGCTCTTATAGTAGCACATGCAATTCGTGGTTTACCAAGAGGGGTGGTATGTTAAACCTTCCTGCTGGTGGATTTTTAATCACCTGGCCTTCTGTAAGACTTCTGTAGCATTCCTGTAGCCCCTGCTTCCAGGAATCCCTGCTGTGAGACATCAGACAGGGCCTCTATTCAGAACATTGACCACTGAACTTAAGGGGAAATAAGGTAAAGGAGTTTAAAAATATCAGGGCCTACTTCTTTTTCATTAACATCTAGAAAGAAAAAAACTATACAGAAGATGCAAACTGTATAGGTAATCAACATAAGGGATTATCTGTATCTGTTCTATCTGTGGCTTCATCTTGCAGATAAGCAGGAGCTAACTGCAAATAAAGTTAACTGAAGGACTTCAAATTTTTTTAATAAGTTTCTGGACAACCTCAGCCTCAGTACTAAGTTAATATTTCATAAAGTGCTTTCATTTTCTGGCTTCCACCCTGTTTTCTGGAGATTAACTTCTGAAGACACCAATCAATTCTACCATTGTGGCCCCTGGTACATGAATCATAATGTGAAAAGCAGCAAGACAGAAAGCTTGAAACATCCACCAATGTAATCGCCATCCATAGACTTGTTAGACTTTCTGCCATCACCATCACCTTCTTCTGGAAACGCCTTTTACTCACAATGTTTACGTCAGGTGCTTCCAGAGACAAGGAAAAAATGTATTTATCAATCAAAAATAAATGCATCAGATTATTCTGCTTCTGATAAAGTTGGAGTAGCTAGTATCAGATTAAGCCTCCCACAAGTAACAAATAGGAACTCTGAACAAGATCGAAAAACTAGCTCTGCATAGAATGCAGGACACAAAAAGCCTAGCCTCAGGATGAGGAAGGCTAGTTCATTAATACAAACTGTGAATGTTAGTTCATAATAATGTATCAATATTGGCTTATCAATTATAACTAATGTACTACACTAATGTAAGATGTTAATAATAAGGAAATAGGGAAGGAAGGGAATATATGAGACCTCTGGCCTTGCCTCTCAATTTTTCTCTAAACCTAAAACTTCTCTAAAAAATAAAATCTATTGTTTAAGATAATAATAGTAACTTTGAAAGCCCTGGAAAGAGACCAAAAGCAGGCAGAGATTGCGGGAAGTCAAGCTTTGAAAGAAGGGAACTGCTCTCGGTGAGGCTTGGGTGTGTGGTATCTCGTCTGGCAGCACAACCCCACAGGCACAGCACAGGCCGGCGGGAGCTCAGGCAGAAAAGCTCACTCTGACAACCTGGGGAGTTGGATACCAGAGACTGGGACAGCCAGAGGAGATTAAAAGAGAGGGCAGGCAGGAGGCAGTCACAAAGGGGAAGCCTCCAAAATCACGTGTAAACCCCAGCCAGGTCTTCAGTGCACGTGCTCAGGAAACTCCAAGGAAGCCCGCAGAAAGGGGCAGGTGGAAAAACAAGAAAATCAAGTGGAGATTTTAACCGCTCCCCACTTCAGGGGAGGCAGATTTAGGATTTATGACTAGCCAAGTTAACTATCATTAAGAACAAGAAAACATGCTTCCGAAGAAGCTAGCAGAATCTTCTGCTGTGGGTTTGTTAAAGCCCCGCTGACTAGCTAGCGCAGGCAAGGCCACAGGAAAGGACAGGACCCCCAGAAATAGGCATAACGTAAAGGTCCCTGCCTCTACTGCACTCCCAGCTCTCATCTCCTCTCTGAAGCTGCTCAGTTCTACAGCCTCAGCACACAGCATACAACATGTGAGTTTCAGAGGTAACTCCCTTCTTTTACAGAGGACAGTGAAGCCCAAAGCAGTTAGCAGATGGCAGAAAAGGGGTTCGGTCTCCCCCAGGCTCCTGGCTTCCAGTCTAGGACCCCTGCATTCTTCCCAACTCTCTCCCTTGGGGGTCCCAAATGCATACTGGTCTCCCTGTCTACCTCCTCATATCCCACTGGTCTCCTGGTCATACCGTGTCCTCTCTCCAAAACACACACAAGCATAAAGAAATCTGATACCCTGGTCGTGCCTAGAAACCCCCAGCTGAGATTGCCCGTCTGAGTTAGTCCCTGAACCTATCCTCTGTACTGATAGCTTCCTGAAACAGAGAACCAAAGGAGCTTTCCAAAGGACTTTCCAAAGGGAAAGCCCTTCCCTGCCTGCAGAAACTGCTCTTGTGCACAGCTGAGCGTCCTGCTGAGCGGGATTATGAATGTGACCAGGGTGAAAGTTCTCGCCTCATTTAGCATGGAACAAAGCAGCATTAACTGCAGCAGCAGGAGCGGCCCCAGATTCCGGGGCACACACTCAGCCAGTAAACTCCTACTAAATACTCTGGGGGAGGGGAGGAAAAAGAGAAAAGTTGCGTCAGGGTGTCCCACTCCCCACTTGTGAGGCTTGCTTGAGGCTCTCCAGGTGCTAGGGTGTAAGGGACGTGGGGATAGCGACTCAGAGTGCCCATGTGGACATTTACCAGCATCCTTGCTGCATCCTAACTGCAATCAAGATAGAAGCCTCAGTGCCAACCCCCCACCCACCCCTCACATACACCAGAAAAGCTTCCAAAATGCTTGAAATGCAGCTGCACACCACATCTTCATTTATTTGTAGTCTAAGAGGAATGAGGCACTTATATTTCTTCCTCTCTCTCCCAGCCCATCTGAAAAAGGAAGCACTATTTGAAGGCCATCTGATGCAACTGTGTCACTATTGATCAGTAGCTCAGCAGGGGCCGATGAATGTGCCAGAGATCACAGCAGAATCCTTCCTGCTCCTCAACATTAAGGGGCTGGGTGCAAAATAATTGCGATGACTTGTCTTTATGCTAATGCCATGCAATTCTCTAAAACGGACACGGGGTAAGACAGAACAATCCAACCAGCACACCCATGGGGAGGCTGCGTCTTTCAGTTCTCTTAGTCTCCATTAGCAAAAGCTTAGATGGGTTGGCCTGACTATTTTTATTATGAGGATCTGAGGGTTACAGCAAAGAGGAGAGAAAAAAAGCAGGCAGACAGAGAAACTGTTCTGGCCTTTCAACTATTAGCTCCTGAATAAAAGCCTCAGGTTGGTGATTAAAATCTCTGACTCGTGTCACAGAGGCAGGTGTGAGGCAGAGGCCGGGCTGCACCCTGGGCAGCCAGCACTTTCTGTCATGCCTACCTGGGATGCTGACTTGGCCAACAGGTTATTTTCTTCTAGGGAAAAGAAAGGAAAAGAAAGAAAGTCCAATGCATGGTGTGAGGCAGAAGGAAACACTAACAAAGGCTGTATAATCATTAAAATCATCACCTGTATCAGGTAAACCAGGAATGGATAGGTGAACAAAGAACACCAGAAAACCAATAAGGAAGTCAGATCCAATGACAGAGTTTAAGTGGCCTCAAATGTGATTTGATCTAACCCTTCATTTTATAGAAGGGAAAATCAAGGCTCAGAGAAAGAATGAAAATGTAGCTTGTGAGTGGCAGAATCAGAACCAGTGTAGGACTCCCTACCCTGTACCACCATGCTAATACTTCAGTAGGAAATAAGTAATCAGGAAGAACACAAGCCAATGCCCCAGTAAGGCCTGATTCACTACATTAAACTCAACTTTAGCTAGATGAGGATGCCTGTGTATAGACACCCGAATTGTCAGGTCAAAAACACATCAGTGAAAAATGGTGGGGCACTGAGATTTGCAAGGAATGGACAGGGGTCCCTATTTGGTTCATCTGAATGACTTTGGGAATGGAATTAAATGACTTTGGGAATGGAAAGAGGGAAATGGTCATCCAACTACTGGAGAACAGTAAACTGAAGAAATGAGAAGGTTGTAGGATGACAACAGAGAGAGATCCCTTATTCTTCACATGAAGAATGAAAGCACTCAGCTTTGCGCAGCACTAACATCCTATACCTCCTAAATTATAAGTACTTAAACTCACCAAGCCTTTGTTTCATTCATGAAATGTACCTAGTATCTGTACTACCCACATGTCAGGGTTGTCATAAGAATCAAAATTAGATGGGCCAGACATGATGGCTCACTCCTGAAATCCCAGCATTCTGAGAGGCCGAGGTAGGGGGACCACTTGAGTCCAAGAGTGCAAGACCAGCCTAGCCAACATAGGAAGACCCTATCTCTATAAAAAATAAAAATGAAAAAAATTAGCCAGGCATGGTGGTACACACTTGTAGTACCAGCTACTCAGGAGGCCATGGTGGGAGGATCGCTTGAGCCCAGGAGGTCAAGGCTACAGTGGGCCATGATTGCACCACAGTAAATCCAAATTAGATAATGCAGATTGAGGTTTTATGGTTTAGAAAATATTTTACAATCATAAGAAGATAATATTCTTTGCATTATCAGGTTCTTGCTTTGTGAACCAAGGAGATCCTGAAGGTACAGAATTTGTAGCTTTACAATAATGGCCTCCTTGAATTCTCATAGACTAACGACTGTACACAGAGTGAGGTATGGTTACTGTAAAATAGTAACCAAAGTTAGTTAGTTGTTAGTTGTGGTTACTGTAAAATAGCACAAAGATTTCCTTATATTTTATGTAACAAATGTATTAAGTTCTTTAGAGGAGAAAAATGAAGACAGTTATTTACCAGAATTATACTCAGATCCCCAAATTTAAAGGTTTTGTATGTGTGTATGTATGTATAAGTAGCAATAAAAGAAAGATTCAAAAGTTTGCTAAGTTTTTTCTTTTTTAAGCCCTTTAAGTAATGATATAACTAGAAACTAGGTTCCTAAAATGCCAGAGTAAATGGAAGGGCAGAATCAAGAAATTAGTCTCAACAGAATCAAAGAGGAGTGAAGACGGAAGTGGTGAATGGCACAACCAGAGTGTCACCAATGACCAGACCACACAACTGGCAAACCCCTACCTGCCACCCCTCATCAGGGAATGGCTAACTATGACACCACTCACAGAACCTCACGGGATGGGCTCAGTTTGAGGTAAACACCCTGTCACATGTGTCTCCTGACTGAGCAAGTTGCGACCAGAAAAAGCCTTCCTGGAGTTGGGAATGTGGGGTCTGCAATGCAGTAATTAATCATTTGTCAGCCTCACTGCTGAATGAAACCCCACAAATGAGTAAAATTTCCAGATAACTGGCATGTTCCCCACTTAAATATAAGGTTTTCTATATTTTAAACGCTCTTGATTAGAAATCTCCCTAAAATATATTCCACGCTGTCCTAACAATTGAGTCTCTGTAAGTCAGAATAATCTTTACGTATATCACTTAACGTGTAAGCTACAAATCGGCAATGACCCTGGAGGAATGGCTCCAGACTATTATTAATACTATACCTTTTGAGTCCTTGAAGCTGATTTTTAGGATTTTTCTAAATCTTCCTACACTGTTAGAAGAAAGAAAGACGACAATATGCTACATATGCTTTCGCCTTTAAAAACGCCTGTCCTCAAATCCTCAAGGAAGTACTAGCAAGACAAATTCGGCAACATACAAACAACAACAACAAAAATACACAATGATCAAGTAGAATATACCCCAAGAAAAAAAGGTTAGTTCAACATATGACCATATGTTCATCTCAACAGACAAAAAACACCCCACATTTGACAAAATCCAATACCCTTTCATACCCTTTCATGATTTAAACACACACACACACACAGAGACACACATACACACCAAATTATGGATAGAAAGGAACTTCCTCAAACTAATAAAGGGCTTCTACAAAAACCCACATCCTATTTAATGGTGAAAGATTGAATGCTTTTCCTTTAAGATCAGGAACGAGACAAGGATGTCCACTCTTGTCACTCTATCCATCTTTCTCACAGAACCACTGTAAAGATTAAATAAAATAATACATATGAAGTGATTGGCATTTAGATCTTCTTTCAGCTCCACATCTAAGTTAGTTCTCCCTGTTATACACGGTTCCACTTATCAGAGTTTTGAGTTAGTATCTGTTTGATTCTTAGATTAACTATGTCTCCCCAAACTAGACTGCATTGGTAGCTCCAAGGTATAACTGTTGTTGTCACCACTGTATCCTGAGTGCCTAGTACAAAGTTTGGCCCACCAAACAAATGAATAGACAAATGATAGCTTTTCCTGTTTTTAAGCAAGAAACTTTAAGATGTTATCTAGTTCTTTACCTGCCTTCAGGCAGTCCCACACCTCCTGCACTATTAAGACTCCATCTTATTACCCAACTTCCTATGGTGATCCACCCAACAGTCCTCATAGCAGAGGAATTAATCATTCTCATTAACATCAGCAGCAGTATCACAAAACAGCAACTATTTTTGCAATGATTTTTCAGATAAGGTAATCCAATTAAGCTAAAGGAAGTGGAAAGTCTGAGAAATCAAGTCCCGGCATTAATTCCTCTAACTAAAAGATGGAAAGAAAGAGAACAAGAAAAGCCACAAAATAAACAAAGAAGTCAAAGAGAAAAGAGTGCACGAGGACGGCCAGCGAAAGAAGATGGAGGTGAGGGGCACACATGGACGGTGAGGACAGATTTTCCCAGAAACAAAGAGGGAAGAGAGACATCAGCACTAGAAAGTAGTTCCGAGGTCTTTTGGCCCCACACTTGTTTTACTCCAACAAGGCAGGACTGACTAATGTTCAATGATCAGGAGTCTTGCTCAAGGTTGCTAACTTACAGAGTGAAAATGAGAGAGACTATGACACAGGTATCCTGGCTTCAAAGCCAATGATCTAAAAATAAAAATATATATTAGAATCACATGAAAAGCCTCATTGGTTCCAATTCTAGCTCCACCACTTTCTAGCTGCTCTATGAATTTGAGCCATCTGGTCAACCTCTCAGCACCTCAGCTTTATCATTTATGAAGTGAAACTTTGCAAGATTACCAGGGTGATTAAATGAGATCATGTAGGGAAAGCACCTAGTATTTCACACTGAAGCTCCATTCCTTTATTTAAAAATTACAGAGCACTTTCTATTTGCCAAAGATAAGGAGGGAAGAAGAAAAGAGATTGTAAACAAACAACCTACAGAATGTTAGTATATATTTGCAAACTATGCATCCGACAAAGGCTTAATAACTTAATAAGCAAAAAAAAAAAAAATCCAATAAAAAGTAGGCAAAGAACATGAATAGACACTTCTCAAAAGAAGACATACGGCCGGGCGCGGTGGCTCAAGCCTGTAATCCCAGCACTTTGGGAGGCCGAGACGGGCGGATCACGAGGTCAGGAGATCGAGACCATCCTGGCTAACACAGTGAAACCCCGTCTCTACTAAAATACAAAAATAGCCGGGCGAGAAGGATGCCTGTAGTCCCAGCTATAGGGAGGCTGAGGCAGGAGAATGCCGCGAAACCCGGAGGCGGAGCTGCAGAGCTGAGATCCCGCCACTGCACTCCAGCCCACAGTGCAGACTCCCTCCTCAAAAAAAAAAAAAAAAAAAAAAAAAGAAGACATACACAAGGCCAACAAATGTTAAAAAAAAAAAATGCTCATCATCACTAGAGAAATGCAAATCAAAACCACAGTGAGATACCATCTCACACCAATCAGAATGGCTTTTGTTAAAAAGTCAAAAAATTACAGATGTCGGCCAGGCTGTGGAGAAAAGGGTGCACTTATATACTGTTGGTGGGAATACAAATTAGTCCAGCTACTGTGGAGAAGCCTGGAGATTTCTCAAAGAACTAAGAGCTGAACTACCATTTGACCCAGCAATCCCATTACTGGGTATATACCCAAAGGAAAATAAATCATTCTACCAAAAAGACATATGCACTCATATGTTCATTGCAGCACTATTCACAATAGCAAAGGCATGGAATCAATCCAGGTGTCCATCAACAGTGAATTGGATATAGAAAATGTGCTACATATGCAACACAGAATACTACACAGCAAAACAAAGAAAGAAATCATGTTATTTGAAGCAACGTGAATGCAGGTTGAGGCCATTTTCCTAAGGGAATTAACACAGGAACAAAAAAACCAACTATTGTAGGTTCTCACTTATAAATGGGAGCTAAACATTGGGCATACCCATCGAATAGACCTGCACGTGTACTCTTGATTCTAATAATATAGAGAGAGAATGACCACACTCTGTCCTAGCAAATAAATGATTGTCTGGAGGATCTTGAATGAATACAAAAGGAACGAAGGAAGAAAAAAGGAAGTAGTCGTGGATAAGAACACAGAGCCTGCAGGCAAAGGTATTCTCTGGGACACAGAGAAATGCTTTAGAAAACAAAATTAAGACTGCAGGCTAAGTGCAGTGGCTCACACCTGTAATCCCACCACTATGGGAGGCTGAGGCAGGTGGATCACTTGAGGCCAGGAGTTCAAGACCAGCCTGGCCAAGATGGCGAAACCTCATCTCTACTGAAAATACAAAAAATTAGCTGGGCGTGGTGGTGCACACCTGTAATCTCAGCTATTCAGGAGGCTGAGGCATGAGAGTCACTTGAACTAGGGAGGCAGAGGTTGCAGTGAGCCGAGATTACACACTGCCCTTCAGCCTGGGTGACAAAGTAAGACTCTGTCTCAAAAGGAAAAAAAAAGCAAGACTGCAATTCTGGCTGAGAAATTGAACCTCAAATCACATGGCTTGCCTCCCATTCTGAGAGATGCCAATGACCCACAGCAAGGGTTGAGATTTGTCTGACAAAAGCTATTTTTAAGGAGAAACCAATATTTTAATAAAGATTTTTTTGTGGCAAAAGATTTATATTACATACCACAGAGCTAAACAAACATTCCTGATAGAGGTCCCTGTTTTTCCCACACAGAGCTATTCCACTGCACCAGTGGCCTCATCTCCCTTTCTCCTCCTGTCGTAACAAAGCCCTTTCAACAGTCCCTCCATATATCCCATTCAACAAAGCAAAATCCTGGAAGTGAGCCTCTGAGAAAGCATCCACTCTTCCTCCAGCACTGAGATCTGTGGACATCTTGTCATCAGTCCTTTCCCATTCATAGGCTATCTGTAAGCCCCTGATAGATAATGTCTAGGCTTGTCTCTGGAATGGACAGCAGGGTAGAGCTCCCACCCACAAAAACAAAGAGGAAGCACGCCACAGAGCCACACTGGCTTTCAGCCCAGAGGCCTCTACAATCCTTCAGCACCAAACAGAAACACAGCGTCTTGGTGGCCAGAGCCTTGTGGTCTTCAACCATCTCATCCCTGGAGTTCTGGGAGATCCCAAGAAGATACCAACTAAAGAGGGAATGAGGTCAAAACCCAGGATGGGCTGAGAGCCACTAGGGCAGAGTGAAATACAACACGCTCCGAGCCAGAGCCCTCATCCACAAGGGAGCCTTCTGCCAGATGCTTACCTATTATGACGTATGTTACTCAGGTGCAAGAAGCAAGGGCAAGGGCGGTAGAAGTGGAGGTCAACCAGGAAGCATCTGTAACTACAGTTAGGTTGACCAACCATCCCGATTTGCCTGGCACTGTCCTGGTTTTAGCAGTAAAAGTCCCACATCCCAGGAATCCCTGGCCCTGTGTGAACCCCCGCTCTGGCTAACTGCCCTTGGTGCAGTGTCCCCTCCCCTTCCTCGAGAATGGTTTCACTAGCAAGATGGTAAAACACCCCCGGCACATCAGGGGTGCTACAGATGCTGCCTGTAGCCTTGCCAGCTAAGCACATGACCTCTCTTAGAGAAGGGCTTTCTCAATGTCTTGGCTCCTAAGTAAAGTCATGGAAAACTAAGGAAGAAACGGGTGCTGAAGATGCAAGCTCAGCCCTTCTGGATGGCCCCCAGGCAGACAGGAGCCCAGGCCTCTGGCTCCAGCTTGCCAGGGTCACAGAGATATTCTTCAAAACTTGGCACTTGGCCACACCAGCTTCTCCCTCCACTATCTATCCAGGATGGATCTGGGGAACCAAATGAATAAAACAAAATGCTATGCAAGGGTATAGTACAACAATTATTAATAACCTCATATTAATTTCAATGGATGTATTTTTATACAAATTCTAAAAACTGCAAACCCCTCCCACCCATCTCCACAAAGTCTTATCCTCTTGGGCCACTCTGCCCACATTTACAAAACCAAGCCAAAGGGAAACCATGTATCCCACCATCACCACCGCCCCACTGCACAACAGAAACTTAGACTAACTGCAATCTCCTAAGAGGCCTTGAGCAAGAACCACTGGGCTATGTTTTTTCTGAAAACTTGACTCATAGAAACTATGAAAGAATAAATGATGATGATTGCTTTAAGTTGTTAGGTTTTGAGGCAATTGACTAGTGATACACTGTACATATTTGCTACACCAACTAGAGTTATTTACCAAATCAATAGGTTATGCATTTAAAAAAAAAAAGAGGTGTCAATGTATCCTGTTTCCTGGGGTTACATTTAACATTTAATGTGAGGTACTGAGAGTGGCTTCACTGGCCACACCAGCATCCCCTCTTACCCACCTAGTATTCTTTCACAGACCCGTATATGCTTACATACACACTCCAAACCAATCACCGTTTGCTTGCTTTCTGTTAAGGAGGGTGTTCTGTCTGTGGATTCCTAAGTGGCTATGTAGGAAGGAGAGCAATATGAGCAGCCACAAGAGAAATGCCTGTCTAGGTATACAGCAACACAGCAAGACCTAATTACATGTGTGTGTGTGTGTACACATGTGCATAACTGAAGGCTCAAGGGAGACCCTGAGTAACCACGGAAGGGAGAAAGAATGAGGCGCAGGCAACTGAACAAGAAGATGGATTTCAAAATCAAGCAGAGAAAGGGCAGAAAAAGATCCTTATATACAGATTTTTGAAAAGAAAAACAGAGCTCTGAGGTTTACCTCTAAGTGCCTCAGAGTCCCTGGACTGCCTCAGCTTCATGGCAAAAAAAATGGTTAGCAACAACACTGTGCTGATCCCAGACAGCAATCCTAGCAACCATGGTGATGGGTACCATTAACTCTGATCAACAGACAGAAAACCTTCCAGGGGCACACGCCAACCCAGATCCAGTTAAAGTGCAAGCAAATGGCAAATCAATAGTGCTGCAGAAGTGCAGAGGGACAGACAAACGGCTCTCAGGGTGGCAGGAGTGGCCCAGAATTTGAATGTGCTTACCAACGTGGCTGAGAGGCTGAAATTGACAAAGAAGAGATAGATGGAAAGAAGATGTTGAGAAGTGGCATTTTTGTAGGAGACTGAATGCAAATGCAAATAGTGCTTTGCCTCCTAATCTGTGACAGGGGTGTCCATCAAAGACAACGTCAAAGAAGCAAAGGAAGATCAACTCCAACTCTCAACTCCTACCTCCACTAAAACCAAGGTGCAAGAGGACTGAGGTAGAACGGATTTTCAGAGATCAAGTACCAAGTTGACAAGGATCTCAGAATCTTCACGAGCAAGTCCGAGGTGCTTTTCATGAGAGTCACTAATTCCTCGGCAACAGAGCTGCTGCACTCTGACCTGCACTCTGGTTGATCTGATGTACTACACCTCTTTCTAAAATACCAGAGCATGTTTGGAAGGGCAGTATCCATCCCAGAAAAGCTAGGAGGTACTTATGTATGCTCCAAGGCAGCTCCCTTCATGCTACAGCCAGCTGAGAAGCACTTTTTAAACAAACACACAAAAACACAAACATCTCACTATGGTTCTTCCACCAACTTGTCTCTTTAAACTTTGGCAAATCACCTGACATTGAGTTTCCTGTCTGTGAAAGGCAGAGAGTACCCATTTACCCACCTCTGCAGCATGGGAGAAAAGTAAAAGGACACATCTGGAAAGCAGTGAGAGAATGAAAGTAAGCCCAGGGTATCATACCAGCAAGACAGAATCTGAAGTTCTAATTTTACATTCTCATTTCCAAAAACTGCTACTGGTTCTACATTTTTCCATACGATATGGTAATCTACAAGACTGAAGCTCCACAAAGAAAAGAATGATGTCTTGCATTTCTTTTGTATCCAGCCCAATACTGAATACATGGTAGGTATTAAAAGAATTAGAAGAGGTTAGATAAGACTAAGGGAGCTGGAGGATCATGAGCCTAGATTTATATCATAAAATACTTGGTCAAATAACACCATACATTAAAAAATAAAGAAAGAAAGACAGAATCCCCATCTCAGTAGCTATTTTCCTGCCCCAAAACTACCTTTCTTCTCTATTACACCCCCTCAAATTCTACCCCACTTCGAGAACCAGCTCAAATTGCATTTTCTTCCCTATGAAGTACTCCCTGACTACTCCACACCATAGCAGTATCCTGCTCCTCTGAAGAATGATGTACAGCATTTGTTGAGGCCATTTTTGTAGTACTAAACTTGGGTTATTTTAATGTTTTCACTTGCTTCTATACCATAGCTTTCACTAGACTCCCAGAATCTCAGGATTCTAAATTGTATTATTTAGCTAAATCACATTCCCCTACAACACTAGACAACAGTTGTATATACACAAGAAAGTCAATAAAAATAATTTTTAACAAATTGTAAAATGTTTAAAATTCCCAATACAAAATAATCAATTTACGATATTCCATTCCTAAACAAATTTAAGTAACATGGATGAATCAAATGAAACGTGGTCAACTACATGCACAAAGTTCATTTAGGAGGAGGCCTTTAATGTTCCCAAAAGTAAGTCAGCCTGTTTGCCACTTTTGGTTTTGAAATTCACTGTCCCTGAGTTTCCAGAGGTCAGAAGTATTCAAGTCACCCTCACGCTTTAAGGCAGAACCCCAGATGGTGAGAATAATTGTATTACAAAGCAAACCTGGGTCTGCAACCTCCCTGCACAGACCTGGCTGCCCCCTTGGGAGATGCAGAAGGCTTCCGCTTCTCAGGGTCCAAAATAAAAGCCAGTTCTGCGGACAGAACAGGTGTCCCCCCATCAAGATTATATCCACAAATCCAGGACATTTGTACCAACTGTTCCTGTCCTCCAGTACTGGAAACCTTCCAGAATGAGAAACAAATTCATCTTCCCACAATTCCAAGAGCCTGTCTTTCCCCCTTGCAGTATATGAAAGTCGAAAACCTTTGCAGATACTCAGTATTCACCCTGTCCTTGAGGAGCCTGCAGCCTGACATGACCCAGGAGTCCTTCCATCAGCTGGCAATCATTACCTCTGAGGACATAAAAACCAAAAGACATGACATCTGTCTTCTAAACATTAACAGTACACATAAAGAGAGACATATGATTCAACAGTGACAATTGCTAAGGTCACTGCTGTAATAAGGTTATATCCACTAAGTCCAGTAGAAGCACAGAAGGGCAAACACCTAATTCGCTTGGATGCAAGTCACAAGTACTCACAGAGAAGATAATTTTTGAACTTGAAGGATAAATAGTTGGTTGGATAAAAACAGAGAAGGCAGCCCATTCTAGGCAGGAACATCAGCATGCACAGAAATGAAGAGTTGAGTCAGCATGGCCTGTTGGTGTGTTCAGATGCTACAAGTCCTCTGCCAGATGAGATGAGGCTGAACATGCAGCAGGGTCAGGTCATGAGGGCCTTGCATTGCTACTCTTATGTCATGGGCAGCCACCTAAGGATTTTGAGCAATGAACTTTGATCAGGTTTATATGGCTCCTTCATGGATGATAGATTGGAGGGGACATGACAAGAGACCAGTGACAGATAAGAAGGACCTAAAACAGAGTAAAAGAATCAGGGATAGGATGAGAGGATATCTGGGAGATAATAGGGCAGGACTTGGAAACTGATCAGATGTGGCTGTTAGAGAGGGAGATGAATTCAGGGTAATTTTCAGAATTCCTTAACCCTTCCACTGAATGCATGCATCTCTGCATCTTGACTTTTTCCCTACTGTCCTTCTTCTCCTCTCCCATTTACAGCACTAGAGTTCTGTTTTTTTTGTTGTTGTTGTTGTTGTTATTTTTAAGAAGGAGTCTCCCTGTGTCACTCCAGGCTGGAGCACAGTAGTATGATCTCAGCTCACTGCAACCTCCACCTCCCGGTTCAAGCAGTTTTCATGCCTCAGCCTCCCAAGTAGCTGGAATTACATATGCACCTCCACATCTGGCTGATTTTTGTATTTTTAGTAGAGATGGGGGTTCGCCATGTTGGCCAGGTTGGTCTCAAACTTCTGGCCTCATGTGATCTGCCTGCCTCGGCCTCCCAAAGTGCTAGGATTACAGGTGTGCGTCACTGCTCCCAGCCCAGTTTTGCTTTGAGATAAATTATCCATTATACCAGGACTTACTATGACTCACTCCTTAGATTCATGAATTTAGCATAAATACTGTCTTAGCTTTTATTGACTGTTTCACCTGTGTTTTATCCTATTAATTGAATTCTTAAGGTTTCCTTTTAAACTGAAATTCATTTTCTCCCAATTTTAGAAGAGATACAATTTTTTGAAAATGTCTTCTCTTCTTTCTTTCCTCCCCAGTTAGCTTATCTCACATCAAGTTCATGGGGCAGGAACTGGATCTAATTCTATGCACTACTTCATGCCAAGCCATGTTCTTGGCATTTGTTGAATGCCGATTACTTCTACTGGCCACAAAAAATAATAACAACAATCTATAAATACCTTGGCTTCCTGCAGTTGAGAGGAATTAACCACACTGCAATTAAGGAAAAGCTGGAGAAAACATTTAGTTAGCAACTTCTCAATGCAGACAATAAGATTAAGGCAATAAATACAAGTTCCAACATATTTCTTTGGAGATGTTTCATAAAATAGTCCAATAAAATGCTAAAGACCACCCAATGCCACAGCAGAATGCCAACCACGTATGAGTCACTCAAAAGCCAAAATTGAACAGATTCATCTATCATGTAAAAGGGATAGAAGAATAATAAACATCAACAATTTATACTGCTGCCAGATTATTAAAAGGAGAGCTTGTTCTAAAATCTAGTTCACATAAAATGTCATACTTTTAGAATAATAAGACAACAAGAGAGTATGATCTCATTCATAGACTATAAATGGTCTCTGGGTTTAGGCACAGTGGTAACCAAGACAGGTATGGATACCTACAATAATTGGTCCTAGGCAAGAATCAATAGATAAGATAGATAAAGGATAAAATATGACAAAATATCTGTTAAGATTAAAAGATCTTCTGGGGCAACTTAGGAAAGCATTGCCAACACAGTGCATCTAATAAAATAATGACTTGTCTTTGTTAATACAGTTTAATTCAAAATTTCAAAGATTAAACCCAAGAATATAGACAAATTAAGTGGACTAATATAATAAGCACACGTCTGGAAAATATTTTAGGTAAATGGCTGCTACAGAATGAACTCAGATGGGATATGAAGCAATGGACCCAGAAATCTCAGCCAACATGTGATATCACAATAGTCCATCATTTACTATCACACCGGACCTCGCTGAAACAGAAGTATCCATTAGGCGCCAAGTCAAAAGAGATCACAAAGGAAAAGACAAGTAAGTGTATAGCTCTGACAGATGAGCCAGAGCAAACAAGGAAATTGGGGCATATTCAGTCAAAGTGGAGAATCTCAGCAAGAAGAGAGCTCTGGTTTCAGAAACAGACCTTTATCCATGGCACCCAGAACATTGGTAACCGGGGAAAACTGAAGGAGTATGGAAACCAGGAGTGGTCACTCATAGATTCGAAGGGCTGGAGGAATCAGTATGGAGACCTGTGGGTTGGGAAGCTCTGCTATAGATTCCTATTATGTCATCATCAAAATATTTTATACCAATGACAGTTTCAAACCAAGTTTACTACTACTTTCCACATTGCTTTAATGAGCTAGGATTAGGCTGAATAATTAAGTGCTATCATTAAATAATGATCATCTGATTCCTGTGATCTCACTTTATCAGATAATTCTGTCCAAAGGCAATTCTCCTGTTTCACTAGACCTGAAGGTCACAGAGAAATCTCTGTATTTTTTTTCTTGACTTTATCTTTCTACAAAGGGCATTTCTCCTATGATGATCTTATTGAGGTAGGTAGAAAATCATTTTACATACTAGCATCACTTTGTATCCATCTACTCTAATCTTTCCATCTAAATCCTCCCATCACAAGCTTCTTCCTATGGATTCTCTTGCCTGGGGAGGCATATTTGAGTTGCATTTCCTCTAATGTGCTTCACCTTTCCAAAGAATCCAAGGATTCCATCACCTTCTGTTAGAGGGAGCATTATGTTTGGTATAGTACATCCAGTATTTGGCAGAGTCAGGTGTCCTTCACCCTACCAGGAACTGTACTTTGAAACTTCCCATAATCCTCCACTGTGATCATGTTTCAGCCCACCTTCCAGGCAGGCCGAGGGATCACATGTCTGGGACACACACATGCCATTATCACCAAATAGATTTCTTGATAGTCATTTAAAGGACCCTTCACTGTGCAGTTTACAGTTTCAAAGTATTTTCACACATCTCATTTGATCCTGGTGACAATCCCACTAAATAAGCAAACAAGGTTGCTACCTCTGTTTCACAGTTAAGAGGCCTAAAGATTAGAGAACTGTAGATACTTGCCCAAAGTTTGACAGCAGTACAGGGATTAAACGCCAGACATACTCACTGAGGCCATATGTAAAATCATTTTCTGTCTACCTTGGTGCTTTCTCCTCCTCTCTTTATCTTAATCACATCCCTCCAATCAAAAAAAGAAAAAAAGGAAATGCCACCTTGTAACACTGGAGTTCACAGAATGGTCCAAGAGGCCCATAAAATGGGCTGTTTCGGCTGAGCTTGGACAGCAGCTAAATCAAATCACCTTTGAATACTTTCCAACCTCCCAGGGAAATGTCCCTGCAAGGACACTGCACTTTGGATCAGTCTGTTTACCAATCTAAATGAGAGCCTCTTTCCATGGGAAATCACGGACTTAACTATTTCTGGCCCACATACCTCAACAGCTAACATAATAAAGACCCTAATATCTCTGTGTTGCCCTTTCTGCCCTATTGTGGCTTGCTGCATGATTAAAATGCTGCTGATTCTGTAACAAGTGACAAGCCACAACAGGGCAGAAAGGGGAGGATAGAGATATTAGGGTCTTTATTATATTAGCTGTTGAGGTATGTGGGCCAAGAATAGGTAAATTCATGATTTCCCATGGAAAGAGGCTTATTTAATAAAGTTATTTTAATACAGTTATTTGCTTATTATATATGCTTCCTACTGCACTGAGAGCCCCCAAGACTAAAGATTCCTTGAAACTCCAAACCTAGCACCTAGCACAGAATACAAGCAAGCATTCAAACATTCAATCAAATACAAAATAGGCATTAGTTCTAAAGGGACATGCTTTCCACTATATTAACTGGCCCCTGTCATACAAGTTTGAAGGGGAAACTCCTCCAGTTGCAGAAAATGGTAAGAAAATAGGAAAGCATTTCTGTTTCACTCACAACTAAGTCTTTTTTCTAAATCTGTTTGCCTAAGTTTCAATTTTCTTTTATCTATAAAAAGATGAAAGGGAATTAAATTTGTAGATGCCAAATCTGGACTACCCGACGTTCCTGATCCCAATCCAAAAAACCTGTTAGGTCTAGAGTAAGGACTGAGAATTAGTATTATTTTTTTAAATTCCTTAGATGATTCTGATGATCAACAATCCATTCATCCAACAAATGTTAGGGTACACACTAAGGAGTTTTTATTCTAATAAAACTGATGTGTCATCTGCCTGGCTGACTGCAGAGTCAAGTTTTAAAATGCTAGACTAGGTGACTTCTCAGCGGTCTCATTCTTTTCTATAAAAAGGGAGCCTCTAGAAAAGCCTTTTCCCTGCCTTAAGTAAGTCTTACTCTGATGGAAACCTCAGCAGAGATGGCCTAATGTACTTGCCTGTTCCTCCTATTCTTGGGAGGTGGCAAGAACAGGGCTTTCAGCAGGTGCCAGCATAGTCACAGGGATACTGCCTGAGAAACAGAGCAGGGCAGCTGAATGCTCAACATCTGTGGTACTAAAGCTCTTAACAGCTCTTGAAGGGTAACCAGTAAGTATCTACTAGGTGCAAAGCACCACAATTGACCACAGAGGTGAAATAAAAACTCACATATTTGTTATTGAGCATTGTGGTCTCTAATGTCAGAAAGACCTGAATTCAAATCCTAGTTCTCCCACTTGCAGGCTGAGAGATCTTGGCTTAGTTACTTACCCTTTCTGTGCCTTTGTTTTCTCATCTGCAAAATGAAGAAAATGCAATCTTCCTTATATGACTATTGTTATTATAACCATTATTAGAAACAGCCGTAACTCCACCTGTACAGACAATGTCTGTAATGCTATACATTGAACAGGAACTCAATGTATGGTAGCAGTTGTTATTTCTACACTGCAGCACTAAATTTGATACTAAGAAAGATAGAAAGTCTAGCACAGCATCTCCCCTAGTGAAAGGTTTATACTCAACACTCAACCAACAAGTATATATTAAACCCAAGTAATTTATTAAGCATATTCATTACTCTGGGAGTTAGAGAGAGAGAGAGATCTATCTTCAAGGGACTTACAATTTAGATGGGAAAAGTTAATATGCATAAATTAATCATAGATAATACAGGCATCATATTGCATTTAGCTGTGTCATAAGCTCTGTAAACACTGCCTAGGTCAAAAAGAGGGAGAGGGGCTGTCCGCGAGGGGCTGGTGACGGGTCAGCAGTGGCCTGGTGGGTAGGAAGATTGATTCATTTTTTTCAGTACATAGTAAGGGTCTGCTGTGGACCCAACACTAGGCTTACCAAGAGATAGAGCAGTTTAATAAAACAGAATCAAGAGCTCAAGGAGCTCACATTCTCATAAAGACCAGTGTCAATGTATTAAGGGTTCTAAAGGGACTGTATGATTTGCTAATGAAACAGAGGTCAGGGACAGCTTCAGAGGATGCAGGTTTGAGCTAAGCCTATTAGGATAAATACATGTATAGAAGCAGAGGATACTTAGGCAGGGAAAACATGAGAGGTAGGAAAACACATTGTATAACGTGGGGCAGGGACAGGACCGGTCTGAGCAGAATAGGGAGTAGATGCTCAGTGGGCTAGTGGGCAACAATCAGGGATTTAAAAAATGAGTCTGGATAGCAGAGAGACCAACCTACTTATCCAGTTGTGGGGTGGACACCTAAACAAAACAGTTATACAATAAAACAAGGCATGTGCGACCTCAGGCCAAATGAGGGGACACAGAATCCTGAGGAAAGACAGATCACAGAGGGCTAGAACGGTCAGATGAAGGCTTAAGTGAGTCTTAAAGAGGAGCGAACACACAGAAAACACAGGCACCAAGGATGCAGAGCTTAGCTGGGGACCCAACACACTTTGGCATGAAATGACAAGAACATTCAAAAAAATTGATGCATTTAGCATACAACAATGTATTCCTTCAAATTCCTGTGTGCAGAGTAAAAGGTGAAATAAAGCTAGGGGTTATCAGGGCCTAATGAGAATCTCCTAAAACTGGGGAAAAGAATCAATGGTTTCATCGGAATCTACCCTTAAGTGACTCAACAGCCACTAAGCTAAATGGCTAACAGAGAAGTCCCAGGCTGGCCTCACAGGACAGCGGCTGATCCCCAGTGATTCAGAAAAATCCTCATCTTAAAATTATTTCTTCAAATAACAAAAGGAAGCAGGGAGTGGGATGTGAAACAGATTTTTTTCCCTGTTTGTACAATTCATAAGCTAACAAATTACCTTGCAAATAACAGACACTTAAACACATACCTTGTGAATAAAAAGAGAAGAGAAAATGGATAACAAAAAAATAGGAAAATCTATCCTCTATTAAATAAAGAAGATTAGGAATAAACTTAGGTTTGGAATACAGATTTTTTTGAGGAGTTTTTATTAAGGGGTGTTGAATAATGATGAAGAAAATTATCAATATTTAATATAACATTGAATATTTCATTCTGGCATGATAAATTTTTTGTATATATGTATAAGAAATGAATACTTTGTGATTAGAATTGAACTACAGGAGAATAGAGATTGTTGAGTGAATTGAAGTAACAATTCAACTGAATTAATATACCCCTTATACTTCTTAATAAACGATGTTGGGACAACCAGGTTGCCATTTAGAAAATATAAAATTAGATTTTTTACCTTATGCTACATATTAGGATAAATATCAAAGAAATGAAAGATCTGAATTACATTTTTTAAAAAACCATCCAAGTACTAAAAGAAAACTTGGATGATTCCTTTATACCATGAAATTGACCAAAATCTTGCTATACTTCAAAATCCAGAAGCATTAACATGAGATTAATAAATATAATTATATAAAAGCATACAAACTATGTAAACTACATAAAAGCATAGCAAAATAAAAAAAAATACCATAAGCAAATCATCATCCCTTTTTTGGTATAAAAATATTTGTAGTTATATGCATAGATTTGTTCATATTCTTAGTGATATGGTTTGGATCTATGTCCCCACACCAAATCTCATGTCAAATTGTAATCCCCAGTGTTGGAGGTGGGGCCTAGGGAGAGGTGATTGGATCGTCGGAATGGGTTTCTCATGAATGGTTTGCACCATCCCACTTGGTACTGTCCTTGCGATAGTGAGTTCTTATAAGATCTGGTCATTTAAAAGTGTGTAGCACTTTCTCCCTCTCTCTCTTGCTTCTGCTCCAGCCTTGTGAAGTGCCTGCTCCCCCTTCGCCTTCTGCCACAATTGTAAGTTTCCTGAGGCCTCTCCAGAAGAAGAGCAGATGCCAGCATCACGCTTCCTATACAGTTTGCAGAACTGTGAGCCAATTAAACTTCTTTTTATTTTTTTAATAAAGTACCCAGTCGCAGGTTATTTCTTTATGGCAATATAAGAAGGGACTAATACATTTAGGATGTTTATCTTAAGTATTTAGTGATGAAGTATCAATAATCTCTACAATTTATTTTCAGATGGAATAGTAAAACGGTGCTTATGTGTATAAAGAGCTATAACACAAACATGGCAAATTTGTTAAAACTTTGCAAACCCAGAGGTCATGGCACTATACTTTCAACTT
Source organism: Papio anubis (assembly GCF_008728515.1). Classification (NCBI taxonomy): domain Eukaryota; kingdom Metazoa; phylum Chordata; class Mammalia; order Primates; family Cercopithecidae; genus Papio; species Papio anubis. The sequence continues at coordinate 132,408,962 of NC_044976.1, read as the reverse complement.
AAAAAGTTTTCAAACAAAAAGTTATATGTGGTTGGGGTAGAGAAATACCATAAGTAAGATCAAAAGACAAATGACAAAGTAGAAAAAAAAAATTACAACATATCACAAAGGGCTCATATTCTTAATATACAATAAGCTCCTAAATTTTGAGAAGAAAAAGACCAAAAGCCTGATTTAAAAAAAAAAAAAACGGCAAAAGATATGAGCGGATGATTTACTGAAAAACAAATGCCAGTGGCCCTTAAATGAAAAGATGCTCAATCTCACTCATAACAAAAGAAATACAGTTGAAACTCTACAGGGATGCTATTTCTCACCCATCAGGTAAGTAAAAATCTGAGTTTGACAATATATTCTGTTGGCCATAGTATAGAGAAACAATCATTGCTATGGGAATGTAAGATGGTATATTCTTTATGGAGAGAAGTTTGGCAATACATAGCAAAATTGCATATGCATTTACATTTGACCCAGGAATCCCACTTCCAGGAATCTACACTGAAAACAAACTGGAAAATTATTAAATGATTTATGCATATGGTTATACATATGTGTATACATATGGATATTGTGACAGTATTTGTAAAAGCAAAAGACTGGAAATGGTCCAAATATCAATCTATTGAAAACAAGTTGAATAAACCACATTCATCAGGATAAACTATATGGCTTTAAAACAGAGTCAGAAAGCATTCCATATACTTGCATGGATGATTTCCAGGATGTGGAAATTAAGTGTTAAGTCAATAAAAAATAACAGAGAGAGAGAGAGAGAGAGGAAAAAAAAAAAGCAAACTTTAAGCAAACTGTGAAGGTTAACATCATCAAAAATGGAACAAACCAATATTTTGTGGCTCCTGATATGATGCATTAGGAAGGATATGTCATCATTTCTGTGGCTTCCCTGTCCCAAATGCTAACCCTGAATCTAATCATGAGAAAATATCAAGCAAACCCCAAATAATGGGTATTCTACAAAATAACGGGTCAAAATGTAAGGAGGCCTGAAGTCCCAGCCAGCGCAATCAGGCAAGGGAAAGAAATAAAGGGCACCCAAATTGGAAAAGAAGAAGTCAAACTACATTGTTTGCCAATGATATGATTTTATACCTAGAAAAGCCTCAAGACTCCTTCAAAAGACTCCTAGCTCTGATAAATGAATTCAGTAAAGTCTCAGGTTAAAAATCCATGTACATAAATCAATAGCACTGCTATACACCAACAACTGCCAAGCTGAGAATCAAATCAAGAACTCAATTCCTTTTACAATAGATGCAAAAATAAAATGAAATAAAATAAAATACCTAGAAATATACTTAACCAAGGAGGTGAAAGATGTCTACAAGGAGAACTATCAAATGCTGCTGAAAGAAATCATAGATGACACAAACAAATTGTAATACATTCCCTGCTCATGGATTGGAAAAAATCAGTATCATGAAAATGACCATACTACCCAAAACAATCTACAGATTCAATGTAATTTCCACCAAAATATCAATACAGTTTTTCACAGAATAAGAAAAAACAATCCTAAAATTCCTATGGAACCAAAAAAGAGCCCAAATAACCAAAGCAATCCTAAGCAAAAAGAACAAATCTGGATGAATCACATTATTGGACATCAAATTATGCTACAAGGCTATAGTAACCAAAACAGCATGGTACTAGTGTAAAAGCAGATACACACATTAATGGAACAGAATAGAGAACCCAGAAATAAAGCCAAATGCTCACAACTAACTGAGTTTCAACAAAACATACAAATACATACCTTGCGGAAAGGACACCTATTCAACAAATGATGCTGAGAAAACTGGACAGCCACAAGTAGAGAAGAATGAAACTAGATACCTATCTCTCACCATATATATAAAAATTAATTCAGGTCAGGCGCGGTGGCTCACGCCTGTAGTCCTAGCACTTTGGGAGGCCGAGTCAGGCAGATTGCCTGAGCTCAGGAGTTCGAGACCAGCCTGGGCCACATGGTGAAACCCCGTCTCTACTAAAAACACAAAAAGTAGCCCGGCATGGGGACGGGTGCCTATAATCCCAGGTACTCAGGAGGCTGAGGCAAAAGAATCGCTTCAACCCAGGAGGTGGAGGTTGCAGTGAGCTGAGATTGCACCACTACATTCCAGCCCGGGCGACAGTGCAAGACTCCGTCTTTTAAAAAAAAAGTCAAAAAACAATAGATGTTGGCATGGATGTGGTGTAAAGGGAACACTTACTGCTGGTGGGAATGTAAATTAGTACAACCTCTATGGAAAACAGTATGGAGATTTCTCAAAGAGCTAAAAGTAATCCAGCAATCCCACTACTGGGTATCTACTGAAGAAAAAGAAGTCACTACATCAAAAAGACACCTGCATACATCTATTTACTGCAGCACAATTCACAATTGCAAAGACATGGAATCAACCTAAGTGCCCATCAACTGATGAGCAGATAAAGAAAATATTGTGTGTGTGGCCAAGCGTGGTGGCTCATGCCTGTAATCCCAGCATTTTGGGAGGCTGAGGCGGGCAGATCACCAGGCTGCCTAACATGGCGAAAATCCATCTCTGCTAAAAATACAAAAAATTAGCTAGGCATATTGGCAGGTGCCTGTAATCCCAGCTACTGAGGAGGCTGAGGCAGGAAATCACTTGAACCTGGGAGGCAGAAATTGCAGTGAGCCGAGATCATGCCACTGCACTCCAGCCTGGGCCACAAGAGCGAAACTCCATCTCAAAAAAAAGAAAATACACACACACACTCACTGTGGAATACTACTCAGCCATAAAAATGAATGAAATAATGTCTTTTGCAACAACCTGGATGGAGCTGGAGGCCATTATTCTAACTGAAGTAACTTAGGAATTGAAAAACAAATACCTCATGTCCTCACTTACAAGTCAGAGCTAAGCTTTGGGTATGCAAAGGCATTCAGAGTGGTCTAACAGACATTGGAGACTCAGAACGGCGGAGGGCAAGACGGGGGTGAGAGATGAAAAACCACCTAGTGAGTATGATATACACTACTTGAGTGATATGTACACTAAAATCCCAGACTTCACCGCTATACAATGCATCCATGTAACCAGAAACTACTTGTACCCCTAAAGCTACTGAAATTTAAAAATATAAGGTCATGAAAGACAAAGAAAAACAAAACTAATACACATTAAAGAAGACTAAAGAGATATAACAACTAGATGTACTACACTAGCCTGTATTGGATCCTAGACAAGAACAAAAATTATTTTTTTGTTATATAGAACATTAATGGTAAAATTTAAATAAAATCTGTAGAGAAGATAATGGTATTGCCTCAATATTATTTTTTATTTGACAACTGTTCTATGATTATGTAAGAAAATATTCTTGTTTTTAGGAAATCCACTCTGAAGGACTTATAGATGAAGGAACATCTTGTCTGCAACTTACTCTTAAATGGTCCAAGAAAAAAAACAATGTGTGTGTGTATAGATAGATGAAGGGATGAATGAACATGAGAGAGGGAGACTGGGGAAAGCTGGGTGAAGGGTAAATTGGAGTCCTTCATCCTATTTTTGTAATTTTCCTCTGTTTGAAATGATTTCAAAATAAGAAATTTAAAAATCTCAAATACACAGAATAGTAAATACAATATGCTCCCTTTTATTCGATTTAGGAAGTAGAAGGAAATATATATTTTTACACCTGCAAAAGACAAACACTGAAAAGATTATCCAAAAACTAATTTTAAAGTTTGTTTACATATAGAGTGAAAGAGGACACAGGGTAGAGAGCAGGCATCTCTGAGACACAGTGGCCTACACCTGTAATCCCAGCACTTTGGGAGGCCGAGGCAGGTGGATCACTTGAGGTCAGAAGTTCAAGACCAGCCTGGCCAACATGGCAAAACCCTGTCTCTACTAAAAATACAAAAATTAGCCAGGCGTGGTGGCGCATGCCTGTTAGTCCCAGCTACTCAGGCAGCTGAGGTAGGAGAATCACTTGAACCCAGGAGGCAGAAGTTGCAGTGAGCTGAGAGTAGACATCTCTGAATATACCATGTTAATAGCTTTGAATTTGGAATCACATGTTTTAGATATTTAAAAAATAAAGCTTTTTAAAAAATCAGCAAAGCTTGGAAACAAACTGAAAACAAATGAATCTACTATTATCTCAAATTGGTGGCATAAGCACTGGAGAAAGTCAATATTTCAAAGATCTTCGGAACACAGTATTTTTAACAATAAATACTAGTGGAATAGATTCTCTAGGGACAAAGACAACTGCATTATTATTAGAAGAAATATTGGTATTTTTAAAACTATTCTACATATACTGTTGATAAAACAAATAAAACAAATAACTAATTACATTGACATAATATTAGGAACCAAGATTTTGAATAAAAAGAAAAATATACAAGTATAAAATTAAAGAAGTTTAATTCCTGTAATGTTAGTTGTAATTGCAAATTGGGGTCTGGGGGCCATGGCTCATGCCTGTAACCCCAGCACTTTGGGAGGTTGAGGTAGTCAGATCACTTGAGCTGAGTTCAAGACCAGCTTGGGCAACATAGTAAAACCCCATCTCTACAAAAAATACAAAAATTAGCTGGGCGTAGTGGCATGCGCCTATAGTCCCAGCTAATCAGGAGGTTAAGGTAGGAGGATTGCTTGAGCCTGGGAGGTGGAGGTTGCAGTGAGCCAAGATCATGCCACTACACTCCAATCTGGGCAACAGAGCCAGACCTTGTCTCAAAAAAAAAAAAAAAAAAGTGGGGGGAGGATTCATTATATTATTCTACTTTCATATATTTTTTAATTTTTTCATAATAAAAAGTTCTTATATCTCCCAAAGACCTACTACATGCGTTACACAACGTGACCTTGGCTTCTGGAGGGTTCTCTACTCTTCCCTATAATTCAATTTCAGATTTAGTCATCGTGTGTGAAATAAAAATTGAAATAGTTCTTTTTTGTTATATGCTCACCAGAGAGTTTACTGCACTTTTCAGCACTGGGGTTTTTTTTTTAACATTGATGATATCTGAAAGCACTCTTCTGGACACTTATCATTAGAAGCCAAGTTTCCCTCAACAATAGATCACATGTCAACAATGATCACATATCATTTACATTTGCTAATTATTATCTAGAGAAAAATTGTCAGTGAATAATCTTATAATAATCAATGGGAGCTTCTCTACTTAAATATTCCTTGAAATTAATTGTCTTGTAACATGAAGAGGTCATTTGCAATTACAGTAATCACCCTAATTTATCTGTTGATAAATTCCAGCTTTTAAATACTAGGTTGTCAAAGTAGAGGTTCACCTGCATTGTAATATGCTTGTTCCAAAAGACCTTAATGACAGTATTTAGAAATGGGTTATTGCGCCCCAACTGCAAACATTCAATTATTGCTTTATATACTCTGTGTGGGAACATGATCTGAACAATTATCCCATATCCCCAAAGAGGTGAGGATTCTACTTCCTGAGACAATCCAGATAATTAGAGAAGCTGGAGTCCTTTTTCTAAAAACAATAAAAAGTAATGATTGCTAACTTTTACTGTTATTTTTATTATTATTGTTTATAATAGTTAACATTTACTGAGCACTTCATATATGGCAGACATGGTGCTAAGCACTTACACAGTCTCCTCAGTTTACCACTTCCTGAGACTCTCAGGAGATGATATGCCCAAAGTCACACAGCTGTAAAGGGCAAAACCAGTGTACTCCACCTCTTCCTCTGGAAATGGAGATGCCATATCTGTCACTACCAGCTGTGACATTTAGAAAAATTCACTTGGCCTCAGTTTCCTAGTCTGCACAATGAGAAGGTTGAATTAAACATCCTCTCCAAGGCCGGGCGAGGTGGCTCACACCTGTAACCCCAGCACTTTGAGAGGCTGAGATGAGCAGATCACTTGAGGTCAGGAGTTCAAGACCAACCTGGCCAAACCCCGTCTCTACTAAAAATACAAAAATTAACCGAGTGTGGTGGCATGTACCTGTGATCCCAGCTACTTGGGAGGTTGAGCCAAGGTCGTGCCACTACACTTGATCCTGGGTGACAGAGCGAGACTTTTTCTCCAAAAAAAAAAAAAAATTATCTTCAAGTCTGAAGTGATCGGTTTACCCCTCTCAAATGCAGATTCCAAATTTAAAAAAAAAAAATCCTACTGTGCCAAGTTCTTTAGCAGAAAGGCATCTCCCTATAGGCCTCAACACAGCCTTGCAGTGATCACCCAGCTGAGTTCCTCATGAGAAATTCTGCTCATCAGAGATGTGGGTGAACAGGAAATTATAGTGACGGAGGTCTTTTCAGAACCCATATCCAAAAGAGATGAACACTGGAATTAAGGAGCAGAGGCATCTACACTTTTGTAAATATCTGGGTGGCAACAGAATGTGGAGAAAGATATGTTAAAAGGTATGGGGGAAAAATCTAAAAGAATTCTGATATAGTTTGGCTGTGTCTCCACCCAAATCTCATCTTGAATTGTAGCTCCCGTAATTCCCAAGTGTTGTGAGAGGGACCCAGTGGGAGATAATCGAATCATGGGGGAGGGGGGGCAGTTCCCCCATACTGTTCTCATGGTAGTAAAGAAGTCTCACAAGATCCGATGTTTTTATAAGGGGTCCCCCCTTTCAGTTGGCTCTCATTTTCTCTCTTGCCTGTCACCACGTAAGACATACCTTTCGCCTTCTGCCATGACTGTGAGGCCTTCCCAGCCACATGGAACCGTGAGTCCATTAAACTTCTTTTTCTTTATAAATTACCCAGTCTCAGGCATGTCTATCAGCAGAATGAAAATGGACTAATACAAATTCTCTGCTCATTTCCTTCACCAGGTTCCCAATTCTTTCTTTGTTTCCCTGTTTGTAAACAAGCTTAATAACTGCATAACTTTTTATCACTTGGCCACTTACAAAAATTCCTCAATTGTGAGCACTTAAGCTGTCTTTCCATTTTTCATTATTATAAAGAAAATTGATGAATGTAAAGATATAATGCAAAAAATATTCCACCATATTTAGGCTATTTCTTTAGAATACATTCCCAGGTTAAAGAATTATTCAGCTAAAGGGTATAAAATGTTGAAATATTTTGATATATACATATATACACACATACATGTGTATATATCATATATATGTATATGCCATATATGTATGCATATACATATATAAAATAATATATATATGCCACATACATATACATATATATAAAATCAAGTTGCTTTCTTAAGAGGTTGTACCAATTTACACTCCCACCAGCAGCACCAAAGACATCCTATTATTCACAGGATAGGTTCATATTTGTCACTCTGGCCATACACCAACTGTTACCATCTCTGCTGCCTCCCCCATGTCATCCATTTCCTTTACAACAAGCCAAGGATCCCTAATATGTTTCACTCTTCAAGTCTTCAGAGGATGATTCTATGCAATTCCAAGTGCCTCTGTAAACCCCCTCATCTGAAAAGAATACCTTTTGCTACCCTTCAATACCTCACAAGGACAAGAGAGAGAGTCCCTCGCTCTGACTGTTAAGTACTCTGGGATCCAAGAGAAAGCTAGAGCTGCATAAAGAATTAGCGAGACTACCATAAATTTTTAATAAAGGAAGAATAAAGAGCCATGCAAGGAGGTTCCCAATACTTCTCTTAAACTGACCGAACCCTCTTTCTGTGGGCAATTTTTAAATAAAAAAAGAATAGCAGCCGTACAAGCCCTTTGCTTACATTTTACCATTTGTTATGTTCTTGTTTTGTTTTTTTGGCTTTTACAGAATGCAGAGTAAACCCAAAAGAGATTTCTGCTTAATCTAAACAGAAACTAAAAGCAAGGACACCATATACAGTTCTTAAGGAAAGGCAGACACATGAGCTCAATGCTTGCAGAGTATGTCTGTGTAGTAAATCCTTCTAGGTTAATCAGGTTCCATATTGCCTGTGTCAGACACTGAGCTGCCAGACCCCATTTCCAAACTGGAGGAAAGTAAAGACTCTAGAATGCCTGGAGAGACTTTCTCCAGAGCTCTTGCTGCTCTTCCTCACGGGTTACTGGAATAGTTCCCATTCATGGACCCCAAGCAGCCTCTCTTCTGGTTATGACGGGAAAGTATTTCAGTTTCTAGATCATTCTTAAAAAGGAAAACATTCTATGAGGGCCCCAAAAGTAGCAGCTCCACCTCCCAAAATGCAGCAGATGATGGCAAAATTACGATCCAGCTCTCACATGATTTGTCTTATCATCAAGACAAGTGGCTCTTATCACAGGGACCTAGAAATCCCCGTGAACTTTCTCATAGGTCTATGGGCTCCCTGAAATAATATGCTAAATTCCACTCCCTGTTGATGAGTTTTCTGAGGGGAGAGGCCAAGGCTCCGAGATGAGGTTTTCATGGAGTCCAAAAGTGAAAATAACTCACAGAGTCCAAAAGAGGTGTCTGACACACCCCTACCTCTACCTCAATCTCTTGCACAGCCCTGGGTGCATACTGGGTATTCAGTAAACATGGAGCAAATTGAAAACCATCAATTGACTAATATATCTATTCAAAATATAATGTTTATGCATAAAGGATTTACAAATACTGATGCATGAAAAACAGCAGCCGGAGTATTTTTGGTTTGGGGTTTTTCAAGGAAAAGTTCACTGTAATATCAGCAAGACAAAGCACTTGATTCTATCACAAAGACACGTGTACCTGTATGTTCACTGCAGTGCTAGTCACATTAGCAAACAGGTGGAATTAACCTAGGAGCCCACCACCAGTGGACTGGAAAAAGAAAATGTGGTACTATGAGGCCACAAAAAAGAATGAAATCATGTTGTTTGCAGCAACATGAATGGAGCTGGAGGCCATCGTCCTAAGCAAACTAAAGCAAGAATGGAAAAACCAAATACTACATGTTATCACTTATAAGTGATAGCTAAACATTGAATACACATGAACGTGCATATGGGAACAACAGACACTGGGGACCACTAGATGCAGGAGGGTGGAAGGGAGACATGGGCTGAAGAACCATCTGTTGAGTACTGTGCTTACCACTTCGGTGATGGAATTCACTGGGACCCCAAGCTTCAGTGTCACGCAATATACCCATGGAACAAACCTGTATGTGTTTGTTAATCTATAAAAAAATTTGAAATTATTTTTTAAAAAGCAATTGTTATTAATAAAACATTTCACAATCTTTTTATCTGTATCTTCTCATAACAAAGTTGTGAAAGAGAACAATGAGATATGCCTGGTGCTTAGAAGATACGATAAATGTTCACTGACTGATGTGTGGTAAGAAAGTGGAAGCAAAAGACAGATATGTGGACCTGTCCATCATTTGATGACCAGAAGCCATGAAGGATCGTTAGGCTCCCAGGGGACAGGGAAGCCCCATGTGTCCCAAAACATATGTGTGCATACAACACACACACAAACTGGGCTAGGCACTTTTCCTGTAACGTGGCTTCCTGAAAGAGCTGGAAGGGTACAGCCCCAACTCTTTCCAGTTGGGATCTTAGCAGAAAGGAGGACTAAAAGGCACCCTAGCTACAGCCTGACAAGGTGCTTTCAGAGAACCAGCCCCCCTTTTTATTTCAGGGAGCACAATGATACATTTGTTCACCAATGTGCTCAGCGGCATGTCTGAAAGGAGTGAGGTCAGCAGTCCCAGCTGAGGGGTAGCAGGAAGTCCTGGGAGTCCTGAGTTATGAGTCTGCCAGGGCTCATAATGTGTCTCTTGACTTCCCTATGTCTCCCTCCCTTCCTTTTAAACAAAGAGGATGACAGCTAGGGTACCTGAATTCATGCATCCCTGTCGAGAGAAAGAAACACTAATGGCAAATTGTCTGGTAAGAATTCACCAGTTTACAAAAAGACTTACCAACCAGTCAGTACTAAAGTGTCAGACACAGGCCACAATCTATTAAGCAGCAGCAAGTAAATCCACAGATCAATCTAGCCACTACCACCTGACATTAATCTGATAAAGACAGGACCAATGTATGGAAACTTGCAACATCTGGAGAGACAGCCAATGCAAACAGGACAAAATGCATAAAATGAGCTCCTGTCCCCAGGAAATTGAAGCTAGCATTTTCTGATTATTAGATTACATCCTAGTAAATGGATTAATGCTGTCCACAGGGGCACTTTTAACTCCATTCTTACTCCCTAGTGGTATGGTATATACATCTGCAAGAAGCTTCATGAGAGCTCAAGAAATTTAAGAAATGAAATGGATTTGACTTTGATTCGGACAATGGAACAAAGGCTGTCTCCTGTTCCAAAACAGATGAAATATATGAGTACCCTCCAGCCCCCCAAAAAACTACAGATCTATGTAGGAACATCAAAGAATATTGGAGAGAAAGGTATCTAAGGAAACCGTACTTGTTAAAAGGATGCGGCTGTTGGGAGTAGGGGCAAGCAAGTGAAGTTCTCTTCATAACGTGCACAGTAACTTCTAAGACACCCACCCAATCTGAATCTGCATCAAAGTCAACAAATCAGAATGTCAATTTGTGAATTCAGAAACTGTACCCATCCTCTACATGCCCAGTTGTCCTTTGCCTATGTGTCATCTCTGAAACACCAAGATATTTTTGAAAGAAAACCTCACTGCATCCACGGTTGTCCCTAACTATGGCTGATTCCAAGGTAACATACTATGAATCTATCATATTCAACTACCAGCTCCTGTAAACTCTGTCTGAGCCATAGCTAGGAGTCAATATGGGACCCGAACCATGCCGAGCACAAAGGAAGCACTGAATGGAATAAACACCCTGGGTATGATGGATCCCTAGAAAGACAAAAGAAGAAACCTGAGGAGCAAAGGGTCACCATCTGAGCGATGGAGCATGCAAGACTCCACATCCCCTGGATGGCATTAGCTGCCCACGCCAATTTACTGGGGAGCAGCCCATTCTGGAAGCACTGGGCAGAAAGGGCTAGGAATCTCCCACAGGGCATCAACCTGAAACATGACGGATGCAAAGCAGTCTCAGGAGTCCATTACAGAGGACAATGGTGACACAGACTGCACACAAAAGTGAGTCACCACCCCACTTCTGGAGAAGGTGACAGAGCAGTCCTCATACTTCAGAGGCCAGGGGCTCAGCCTTACGAAGGCTAAACCTAGATCTTAAAAGGAAACATTCGTAAGTAAAGGAGGACGACACACCCAGCAATGGTAGCTTGAATGTCCTTTTAATAAAGGCCAGCTCCAATTTCTTGATCCTCTACTCGCCAAACAACCTTCTACTTTGAGTATTTGACATCGTGAGAGGACTCAGGACCCAGAGAGATGTGTCCTAGATACAAACATGAATTCTCAGAATTTAAAAACTGCATACCTCCCATAAATATCTGATCAACTGACAATCTTAGTAATAAGTTGGTTTCTTTTAAGTCAATTGTTCAGAGACTGACCTCACACAGGATAAAACTGACCTTTGAATTCATTCTCTCCCTCCTCCCCGCCCCTAGTTTTCAAGATGAAACCAATGTTTTACACCTCAGTTACTCCAACTTGCCCTCAGCCTCCCACTCTAGTGTTTCTCAAACTACATAGAAAAATCACATGGGGCTGTTGGCAAAAAGCACATTTGGCTCAGTGGGTCTAGGAAGGGGCTTGAGAGTCTGCATTTCTAAAAAGCTCTGCAACGATAACTGCTGCTGGTCTACAAGCCACATTTGAGAGGCAAAGCTCTCACTATCCCAAATTACATTTCTAGACAATTCCTCTTCCAAGAATCCCCTCACAAAAACCTACAACGGCTCCCAGTACAGGTGGTCTGGAACCCAAACATCACAGATTCTTATCTTCTTAAAAAAAAAAAAACACACACACACACATACAGAGCACCTGAGACTCAAAGAAGTGAAGTAATTTTCCCACCATCACATAGTTAGGGAGTCATTATTTGAAGTCAGAAAGTGACCACCTAATTTAGAGTCATGGTATACTGTTTTATTTTCCCCTATACACTTACACTATCTGAAATTAGCTTGTCTAATTTATATACTTATTTATTGTTAGTTTCCTTTCTCTCCCTCTACCACATCTCCAACAACCATACTAGTTTCCAAAAGAGCAGGAATCCTGTCTGTCTTGTTTACTGCAATAGGCTCAGTACCTAGAACAATGCCCACTTGGCAATCTGTAAGTGAATGGACAAAAACAAATGCAATGAAACAAACTGCTCCTTCTTCCATGAGGAGATATAACAAGGAGACGTAAGAATCTTGGCCATTATGGAACCTGAAGTTAACTCATGGATATCAGTCACTGTTCACTGAAAAGCCACTTAGAGCACTTGCAGCACTCAGACCATCAAGGCACAGACAAATGCAACAGGAGATACCATCCCACCCCCGCAACAACTTCCAATTTAGTCACAGGGAGCGGTCACACAGAGGCAAACGATGACTTCAGCATACCTAGGAAGCAGAAGTACAAGTGAATATGACAAAGTCTAGACAGAACACGATGCTGCAGGTGGGCAGGTCCTGATGAGACCACTGGGACTGACTTTAGCCCTTATTATGTCCCAGCAAGGAAGGTTGTTGAAAGAGGGGCTGGACAACCAAGGCAGATGATGCATCCAATTCCCCAGATTAATTTTCAAAGAGGACAGATTATCAGATGTGATGATATTTTGTATATGTCAACTTGGTTATGTTACAGCCCCGGCTATCCAAACACTAATCAAGGTATTGCTGTGAAAGTATTTTGCAGATGTGATGAAGGTCCATAATTAGCTGGCTTTTAGGGAAACCATCCAAGATAATATATGTGAACCTGATTTAATTAGTCAAAAGGCCTTAAGGACAGAGCTGAAGTTCCCCTGAAAAAGAAACTCTGCCTCTGGACAGCAGCTTCAGTTCGTGCCTGAGAGTTCTGCGTGACAGCTTGCCCTATAGATGTTGCACTTATCTAACAGCTCCCACAGTGACATAAGGCAATTCTTTGCAATAAGTCTCTTCATATATATCCCCTATTCATCTTTGCTTGAACACTGACTGATACACCAGCTAAACAGGGTGATCTTGTCCTGCTGGAAAATAATACGGCCTCTTTCTACACTGGAGTTTTAGAGTGAAAGGCACCACAGTTCTTTCCATTCAAATTAAGTGTTTGTTTATAACCCAAACACTGTGCCACCTTAAACTGAAACTCCAGATGAGCAAGGAAGTCATATTTACCACACCGCCACTGGAAACATTCTCCCATTGTTGTTATTGTGTTTTTCTGTATAAATTCTGAGTTATCAAACTTTCTGTTATAACACTACCTTTAAAATCATAAAATTGGTTTTTTTTAATTATCTTACCCAGGAAGGGTGCTTAAGAGCAACTAGAGGCAAGTGCTCTACTGTGGCTGCCCTCCTTCCTAAGAGGTGAAGGATGGACAGGTGAGAGGAGATGGTTTGGATTTGTGTCCTCTCCCAAATATTATGTCAAGTTGAAATCCCCAATATGGGAGGTGGGGCCTGGCAGGAGGTACTGGATCATGGGGGAGGATTCCCCCATTTGGTGCTGTTCTGATGATACAGAGTCTTCACAAGATCTGGTTGTTTAAAAGCATGTGGCACCCCTCCCCACCCCCACCACTTCCTCCTGCTCCAGCCATGTAAAGTGCTGGCTTCCCCTTTGCCTTCTGCCATGATGATGCTATCATATTTCCTGTACGGCCTGCAGAATCATGAGCCAATTAAACCTCTTTTCTTTATAAATTACCCAGTCTCTGGTGTTTCTTTACAATAATGCAAGAATGGACTCATCAGAGGAGGTGCCCTCATCAACAGCCTTTGCCCCACAACACATTCCACTGTGGGGCTGCCAGCACCCCACTGGGCCGCCAGACACACTTCTGCAGGCTTGATGTATGGACATCCTAACAACCAAGTCATGCCTGGACTGTCTCCAGTAATGCTCCAACAATTGTGCTTACTACAGGAACCAACATCCCCCAAAACCTGCTTGCTGTTAGACTCATGCTCTACCTCCTGCCAGTGTCATCGGGAAGAAAGGCGTAGGCTTCCCCTCAGCCTCCTCTCTAGAAACTAGGCATCCTCATCTCTGATCCTGTCAACTTAACTCCCTCAGTAACCCCCTATCCCCACCACCCTCTTCCTGATACACCTACTGACCTAATATACCTATTCAGAGATGCAGCCCAGAACTGCAAACAAAGCACAGGCACTGAAATCGGGCACAATGAAGGAACTACAGAAGATTTAGAGGGATATTTCACCTCTCTGAATTCTCATATCTTTTTATTGCAGACTAAAGCAATTCACCCCACAAAGTTGTTACAAAGAATATAAATTTATGCAAAAAGGTGCTATTATGTCATTGACATGCTTATAATGCTAATATACTCAGTCTATGGCATATGCATGTCTATATTTGAGGGAGTTCTTAGCACAAATGATTTAACCAAAGCAGTAAAAGTGAGAAGGAAAAACATATCCCTTTTTTAGAAATGACAGCTTCACACTAGTGGCAAAATTGATCAATAATCTATCTATAAAGTGTCTGTCTTTTAAATGTGCATCTATGTCATAATGTCTTGGACTGCAAGCTCTGAGAAGTCAGAGCCTGTCTAAAAGTCCAAATAAGCTACTCATGGTGCAAAGAACTGGCAATGAACATCTTTGAATGATCTGACAGCACGATGGGCACTCCAGGGAGCCACTGGTCTAATCCCTTCAACTTGTTTAGAGATAAACCAATTGGAACCCAGAGAGGTTTGAAGAGGCGGCCAAGGCTACACAGTCAAAGCCCGGTAACAAAGGAATCAGAACCTAGAGCCAACTCTCGTATACCCTCCACTAGAGGCCAGGATGTTCTTAATGTAAGATGACAATTCAAGCCTTCTTTTCCAAGCCTCCTTTTGTTGGCTTCCACAGACAATATATGGTACCTTTGTTGGCCATGCCAAGTTAAAATTTTAAAGTATAGCAAGTCTTCAGAGAATACTAGTTCCCAACCATCAGAGACGGAGGTAGGCTGATGACAAGGAGGCAGATCTGAGAAGTGTGATTACAGACAGATGGTACCAGTTAGCTAGAAAATGTAGAGCTGCATTAAATAAGGTGCCAGTAAAAATAAATAGGGATCTCAGAGCAACTCAGTGACCACAGGCTGCAGAACAGTGAGAAGAGTCGGAGCATGAAAGGAGCACTGGCCAGAGTGGTAAACCAGTTAGGAACATAATTTGGGTTTGAATATTTCATCTCCCACAAATTTTTACCAACTACCACTGCCATGCACTGCCTCCCTGGCAGTGAGGCCCTGAGGGCTGCAGGTTGGAAAGCCCATAGGGATGAGCTAGTCCAACTCTTCTTCCAACTCTAACCTGGCTTGACTCATTTCTGCAATATTCCTGACCAG
Organism: Papio anubis; assembly: GCF_008728515.1. Lineage (NCBI taxonomy): Eukaryota > Metazoa > Chordata > Mammalia > Primates > Cercopithecidae > Papio > Papio anubis. The sequence goes on along the minus strand of NC_044976.1, from coordinate 132,393,562 downwards.
GGGCAGAGCAGCTTCTTGATGCCTGTGAGGGACTACATCAGCATTCCAAGACATCTATTCCATTTTTGGCCAGAAATGTTCTCCTTGTATTTGGCAGACATTGACCTCTCTGTATATCATCCTTCAGGAAAGGCTCTGACTGCAGCAACTTTTTTGGCAATAAGGCCACACTGTTGATGTTGCTTCTACTTGATGCCATTTAGGACGCCAGAATCATTTTCACACATGCCATCAAGCCAGGTCTCAACTACTTATCCCTGTCCTACTATTTTGAGACTACAGAGTCCATGGTCTGGAAGAAATATGTCATTCCTCTGGGATGGAGCTTGTTTCTCAGAAATGAGTCCCATTACAAGCCAACAAGCTCTCCTCCACAGTCAAAGGCAGTACTCCTCGCCCCAACCATGCCTACATCACCAGGGGGCTGGGATGAGGATGTGGGGAGCTCTATCCACACTATTGGATGAGCACTGCCTCTCCAATGTCTTCCGTGTTCTCTCCTGTATTCTCTTTCTGTTCTCCAAACATACCAAGCCAGTTACAACTATAGGATCTTTAATTTCTACTTGTTCCTTCTCTCTGGAATACTCAAGTCCTATCTGACCTCAGACAAGCCCCCAAAGGCCTAAAGCAGCATCCTAGTCTTATACCCCAGACACTCTGTGTCACATGGCCCAGTTTTGCTTCCTGCTAACTACTCATCACTGCCTAAAAACATCTTGTTTACTGTCTGTCTCACTCACTAGTTGTAAGTTGTATAAGGACAAGGGAGGATATCCATCTCATTCACAACTGTATCCCCAGTGCCTGAGACAGTACCTGGCATAGAGTAGATGCTCACTAAATATCTGCTAATAGAATGAATGGACATCAGTGAGTGACTTAATGGCTACAGCTCAGGCCCTGGCATCAGACAGTCCTGGATCCAAACCCTGGCTCTACTATTTATTAGTGCTGTGACTTTGGGAACTATTTAATCTTATCCAATGTCACATAGCAAATACAATTTTAATATGTACATCATAGGGGTTTCACGAAAATTAAATTTTATAATTTTTAAATATTAGACAGAACTCAAGTTTCCAAACATGCCTGTCACACAGTGAGTACTAAACTGAATTAGAACTAGTTGTTAGCCATTTGATGATGATGACAACAACAGCCTAAGCCATACTCTGATAGGCCATTGGCATCACCTAAAGATATCACATTACTATTTTCAAATTCTGCTAAAAGAAAGAGGTAGTGTGATAAAATAGAGAGAGCGAGGATTTTGAAGTCAGAAGATTCTGATTGGGGTCTCAGACTTGACAGGCCATTCCATCACTGATAATAGCAGGTAAGGTAAGAAGGAACAAATAACATAGTGTATGTATTTGAATCACATTTGAAATTCTAAAGCACCAAATTTATTAGTATAATCCATATTAAAATTTTCCTTGCCCACAGTTTAATATTCCTCAGACCCTGGAGCCTGTGTTCATTTCCTTGGGCATGTTAAAAGTTATTTGGCTGGTGAACATGTTCCCAGACAGGCACAGTGGTCTATAAATAACAGGGCAAAAACTCTTCCTAAACAGCACACTGTAAGTTCAACAAAGAATACAGGCACCCCTCACCAGGGAGGGAATCAACACGTAGAATTTAATTTATTCAATGAGAGCAAAGCAGTAGAATGCAGTGCAGTGGAAGTTCAGAGACCCAGGTTCGAATCCCAGCTATCCCACTCACTGGCCAAGTGGCCAAGTGACATGGGGAGGTCACAGTCCCTCTCTAGGTTGATGGCTTTTCAAAGGGTCCTTGAGCATTTGGAAATTGGAAAACAGATCCTTTTCCAACTTCAGAGACACTGCAGTCTGCAGTTGGCTGGAAGGGATGATGGGAGAGGACAGAGCCAGATTAAAAGAGAATCATAATCTAGATTAAGAAGTCATCTTACAAGTGGTCTCCCTGGGATGCAAACTTGCGTTGCCTTCCTCTGTGATCATGAATTTAAGGGCTTGGTGAGCCAAACTAAAACAGGAATGAGTTGCAGACACCCAGTGTGTGCTCTGTTTCCCTCTAGGAACTTATCTCGGATGTACAAAGACATTATAAAAATGAGACTTAATACAGAGTCCCATTTTATATAGAACTTTTCAGAAAGCCCCTTCTTCTGAGCCCTATTTATGCTAAGAATGCTATTTTCATTTAGTGTTTTACCACTGAAAACCTTAAACATACACAAAAATAGAAAGAATAGTACAATGAATAAACCCATTACTCAGTTTCAGTCACCACCAACGCAGGGTGACTCTGGTTTCATCCATACCCACCTGCTTCCTCATTAGCCCTTTATTTTAAAAACAAATCCCAAATAAAATGTCATCCTATTTCAGAAGTAAATAATTCAATATGCACCTTTAAAAGATAAAGACCTTTCTTTAAATAGAATTGCCACAACGCTATCTCACCTGAAAACAACTAACAATTTGTTTTATCAGATAGCCAGTCAGTGCTCAAATTCTCCCTGGTTGTCTCGAAATTGTTAAACACTTTGTTATCCTTAAGACCCAAATAAGGTTCACACACTGCAACTGGTTAATTAATATGGTTTGGGTGTGCTCCCACCCAAATCCCACCTTGAACTGTAATAATCCCCATATGTCAAGGTGGGGCCAGTTAGAGATAACTGGATCATAGGGGTGGTCTCCTCTATTCTGTTCTCGTGGTAGTGAATCAGTCTCTCAAGAGTTGATGGTTTTATAAATGGGAGTTCCCCTGCACAAGCTCTCTTGCCTGCCACCACATAAGATGTGCCTTTGCTTCTCCTTTGCCTTAGGCCATGATTCTGAAGCCTCCCAAGCCATGTGGAACTGTGAATCCATTAAACCTCTTTCCTTTATAAATTACCCAATCTCCGGTATGTCTTTATTAGCAGTGTGAGAACAGACTAATACATTAATACATCTATGTTTAATCTGTAAGTCTACCCTCCATCTTTTTTTTCATACCTATTGGCAACTATTGAAACTCCAGGTTATTTTTCTGTAGTTTCCTACTTCTAAATGTTGCTGATTGCATTCCCGTAGTTTTATTTAACACATTCCTCTGCCCCCTGTATAAATCCTTTTTTTTTCTTTAATGTTTGTTAAATTTAGAGGCTTATTTAGATTAGGCAATCTTTTTGGCAATATTTTTTCATGTTGTCAGCAGCCATTGTAGATCATTGCCTAGATCCATGAACTAGTGATTACAAAATAATAATGATGTGATATCATTCCCTCTTCATCTCTCCTGTAGCTACTTTTATAAAGAGAAACTTTCCTTCATCACCAGTTTGGTCATCCTAAGGCATGATTTGTAAAATGCTTATTTCTTTCCCTTTATTTACCAGTTTTCAAAGTAATTCATTAATTTCCTAGCATCCTACAAAAGTGACTGATGTTTTTTCTTGAATATCATTATAAACTCATGTATTTAAACCTGTGTGATATGTTTCAATCCAATGCTGTATTATCCAAAATGATGTTCAAACTTGACCAGTAGGAACCTCCTCACATTGGTTCCTGAGTTCTTCTACAACACAACCCTGGTCCTCCAGAGCTTCCCTGCTTGCTGGTGTAAAAAGATGATCCAGGCACATCTTGTATATCTCCTGCTCCAAATCTGAAAGCAGCCATTGTTCCAAAGAGCCCAGGTTATTTTTTGTAGGAAATGGTATTTGGCAATCACAGTCTGGCACAAGGAATGCTCATTGTTACTGGGCTGGCCATGGTTTCTGGCCCTTCTCCGTGGACACAGCTAGACCATGTTTTTGAAAAATACTAAAATGCTTTGAGTTCATATTGTATGTCCAACTCAAATTCAAGAAAGCAGGAATTTTTCCTAACTTTATTGTTCAAATGTCAATGTTTCCTTCCTTCTATAAATATAATGAGTTGTTTATTCCATCTCACAATACATGTAAGAATCTCAGAATACCAACACCAGTAATGATAATTTAAAAATAGCCTACAATGTTTTCTGCACTTTTGGTACCTTTACAATACATGCCAATAGGGATGTACAATCAAATCCCTGTGTTTTAAAGTCAGTTGGCTGAGTTCCTCACTGTTCCTCTCTCTGGGTTATGCTAACCAGCTCAATACACACTTAGACTTATTTGGTTTTCTCAGAGATTATATGTTTTTTATTTCAAGATTATGTTAAGGCCAGGCACGGTGGCTCATGCCTGTAATCCCGCCACTTTGGGAGGCCAAGGCAGGAGGAATGCTTAAGGCCAGGAGCTCGAGACCAGCCTGGGCACCATAACAAGACCCCATCTCTACAAAAAATTAAAAACAAAAAATAAATTAGCTGAGTGTGGTGGTGCACACCTATAGGCCTAGCTACTAAGAAGGCTAAGGTGAGAGGATCACTTGAGCCCAGGAGTTCAATAACAGTGAGCTATGATCATGCCACTGCATTCCAGCCTGAATGACAGAGCAAGACCTTGTCTCTATTTTTTAAATTATGTCAAAAATTTACATGTTTCCATGACCAAACCAAGAAAACAAAGTATATTCAGAAATGATTAGGTTTTATTCCTTTCCCTCCATCCCATTACCCCTCTTCTCCTTTTTCTATTATTATTGTCTTATGGTATATTCTTTTAAAAGAAAGTAAATATCTAAGCAAATGCATATTCTCTTATTTCTTAGACAAGTGGTAGCTTGTTCTTTCACTTAATATACCATAACAATCACTCTATTACCGATATATTTCCCATTTCTTTTTTCAGCTTCATGGTTTTCCATCCTATGGAAGCACCACAGCTGACCCAACTAGTCTTCTAGTGAAGAATATTTCAGTCGTTTCAGCGTTTTGCTTCTACAAATAGTGCTCCAATGAATAGTAAAATGCATACTTCATAAAAATATTTTGCCAGTAAATCTTTGGGATAGATTCCTAGAGGATTCTAGGAATTTTGTCTAGCAATCTTTAGATTTACTGTAGATTTAATTTTACTGGGTATTGCCCATTCCCCCACATATTAATAGATCAGCTTTATGCTATTTTGCATTCCCCCAGCAAATAACAATGTACGTATCTATTTCCCCCTACAGTTTGTCAACAGAGTTGTGGTCAAACTTCTGGAATTTTGCCAATCTGATCATGAGAGATGCTATCTGGATGTAATCTACATTACAAGTCAAGTTGAGCATCTTTTCATAGTATTATAAGCCATTTGTGGTAATAATTCTTTATATTTCTGGTTGTAAGTTCAAGGGTCTACTGTTGAACAGTCTAAGAAAAAACATATACATCTGGAATAGAGAAGATGAGAAACATTTAAGGTGATCTAGTAGTGAAAAGAGCCATGAAATACAAGCAAATACCAGCCCTCAGTAGTAAGAAAATGTAAGTTTTTAAAGGACACCATTGGGTCTATTGGAAGCAGCTCCAGTCCATGATGCTCAGAGAAAGGAATGAAAGGAGCAAGTGAATTCAGCACCTTCAACTGAGATATCTGGGTTCTCACATTGGGACTGACCAGGCAAACAGCTCAACCCACAGACAACAAAAAGAAGCAGGATGGGGCAATGGCCCATCCAGGAGCTGCACGGAGCCAAGGGAACCCCTACCCCCAGCCAAGGAAAGCAGTGAGTGATTGTGCAGCCCTGCCTGGGAAACCACGCTTCTCCCATGGATCTTTGCAACCCACGTATCAGGAGAAACCCTCATGAGCCCACACCACCAGGGATTTGGGTCTGATACACAGAGCTATGTGGAATCTCAGCAGAGCAGCCACTCAGTGGGTGGCTCAGCCACACACAGAGATCCAGCAGTTTTGCATATTCTGGCCCTGGGATCCATGGCAAAGTGGGAGATCTATCCATGCATGTCCCTAGGAAAGGGGCTGAGCTGGGGGCCAAGCAACATCATTTTTCAGGCCCCACTTCCACAGCACCATGCAGGTTGAGACCCACTGGCTTGGAATTCCAGCTGGCTGGTGGCAGCAGGCTGGAATCACCCTGAGTCAGGATGGTGTTCCCAGTGGGGAGGACCAGCCACCATCCCTGCAGTTCAGCAGACTCAGTCATTTCAGCCTGGTGGCTTTGAAGAATACAGGTGGTCTGGAGAAGGAGGGTTCCCCCATAGCACAGCTGCCTTGCCAGATCGTGGTCAAACTTCTTCAAGCAGGACCCTGATCCATTCCTCCTCACTGGGCGAGACCTCCTTGTGGGGGCTTTACAGCCACTTCAGCAAGGGTTCTACAGAGAGAGCTCTGATCTCTCCCTAGTACAAAGCTCCCAGCAGGAGAGGCGTCCCGGTGCAGTTTGGTAGACTCAGCTGTTCCAGCCTGCTGGCTTTGGAGTATACAAATGATCTGAACGAGGAATGGTACCCCCCTAATGCAGCACACCTGCTCTACCAAAGGGCAGCCAGACTGCTTCTTTGGGCAGGTCCCTGATCCTATTCCTGCTGTCTGTGTGAGATCTCCCAACAGGGGTCTCCAGCCACCTCCTACAGGTGTGTGTGGAACAGCAGCAGGTCAATGCCCTCCTAGGACAGAGCTTCCAGAGGAAGGAGCAGCCTGCCATCTTTGCTATTTCACAGCCTTCACTGGTGATACCTCTGGGTACAGAAAAACGAAGGCAACTAGGATTTTGCAACCCACGTATCAGGAGATCCCCTCATGAGCCCACACTATCAGGGATTTGGGTCCAATACACAGAGCTAGGGTCTGGAGTGGACCCCCAGCAAACTACAACAGTGCTACAGGAGAGTGGCCTGACTGTTAAAAGAAAAACAAACAGGAAACAACACCACCAACAAAAAAAAAGATCCTTCAAAAACCCTATTCAAAGGTCACCAACCTCAAAAATCTAAGGTAGATAGGCCCATAAAGATGAGAAACAATCAATGCAAAAACACAGAAACTCAAAAAGCCAGAATGCCCCTTCTCCTCCACATGACCACAACACCTCTCCAGCAAAGGCACAGAACTGGACTGAGGCTGAGATGCCTGAGCTGACAGAAGAAGGCTTCAGAAAGTGGATAATAACAAACTTGGCCTAGCTAAAGAGTATATTGTAACTCAATGCATAGAAGCTAAGAATCATGATAAAACAATACAGGAGCTGATAGCCAGAATAGGCAGGTTAGAGAGCAACATAACCAATCTGATGGAGCTGAAAAACACAACACAGGAACTTCACAATGAAATGACAAGTATCAGTAGCAGAATAGACCAAGTGAAAGGAAGAATCTCAGAAACTACCTTTCTGAAATAAGATAGGCAGACAAAAACAGAGAAAAGAAGAATGAAAGGAATTAACAAAACCTCCAAGAACTATGGGATTATGTAAAGACACCAAACCTATCACTGATTAGGGTACCTGAAAGAGATGGGGAAAAAGGAACCAAGCTGGAAAACATACTTCAGGATATCAACCAGGAGAACTACCCCAACCTAGCAAGACAGGCCAACATTCAAATTCAGAAAATGCAGAGAACCCTAGTAAGATATTCCATGAGAAGATCAACCCCAAGACATATACTAATCGGATCTTTCAAGGTTAAAATGAAGGAAAAAATGTTAAGGGCAGCCAGAGAGAAAGGCCAGGTTACCTACAAAGGGAAGTCCATCAGACTAACAGCAGAACTCTCAGCCAGAAGAGATTGGGGGCCAATATTCAACATTCTTAAAGCAAAGAATTTTAAACTCAGAATTTCATATCCAGCCAAACTAAGCTTCACAAGCAAAGGAGAAACAAGATCCTTTCCAAATAAGCAAATGCTGAGGGAATTTGTCACCAACAGACCTGCCTTGCAAGAACTCCTGAAGGAAGCACTAAATATGAAAAAAAGAAATCATTACTAGCCACTACAAAAACTCACTGAAGTACACAGACCAGTGATACTATGCAACAACCACATAAACAAGTCTGCAAAATAACCAGTTAGCGTCATGATGACAGAATCAAATTCACATATCACAATGTTAACCTTAAATGTAAACGGACTAAATGCCCCAATTAAAAGACACAGAATGGCAAGCTGCATAAAAAGCCAACTATTGTTATGCTGTGTGCAAAGACATAAACAGGCTCAAAATACAGGGATGGAGGAAAATTTACCAAGCAAATGGAAAACAGAAAAAAACAGGTCACGATCCCAGTTTCTGACAAAACAGACTTCAAAGCAACAAAGATCAAAAAAGACAAAGAAGGGAATTACATAATGGTAAAGAATTCAATTCAACAAGGGATAACTATCCTAAATATATATGCACCCAATACAGGACCACCCAGATTTATAAAGCAAGTTCTCAGAGACCTACAAAGAGACTTAGACTCCTACAGAGTAATAGTGGGAGACTTCAGTACCCCACTGTCAATATTAGACAGACCATTGAGACAGAAGATTAACAAAGATATTGAGAACCTGAACTCAGCTCTGAATCAAGTGAATGTGATAGATATCTACAGAACTCTGCACCTAAAAACAACAGAATGTGCATTCTTCTCATTCCCACACAGCACTTACTCTAAAATTGATCACATAATCAGAAGTAAAACACTCCTCAGCAAATGCAAAAAAAAAAAAAATGGAAATAACAGTCTCTCATACCATAGTGCAATCAAATTAGAATGCAAGATTAAGAAATTCATTCAAAATTACACAACTACATGGAAATTGAACGACCTGTTCCTGAATGACTCTTGAGTAAATAATGAAATTAGGCAGAAATCAAGAAGTTCTTTGAAACCAATGAGAACAAACAGACAACGTACCAGAATCTCTGGGACGCAGCTAAAACAGTGTTAAGAGGGAAATTTATAGCACTGAATGCCCACATCAAAAAGCTAAAAAGATCTCAAGTTAACAACCTAACATCTCTACTAAAAGAACTAGAGAACCAAGAGCAAACAAACCCCCAAAAGCTACCAGAAGACAAGAAATAACCACGGTCAGAGCAGAACTGAAGAAGATAAAGACACACACACACACACACACACACACACACACACACACACACAAACCTTCAAAAAAATCAACATATCCAGTAGCTGGCTTTTTGAAAAAATTAATAAAATAGACCACTAGCTAGACTAATAAAGAAGAAAAGAGAGAAGAATTAAATAAACACAATCAGAAATACTAATGAGAAAATCACCCCTGACCCTACAGAAATACAAATAACCATCAGAGAATACTATAAACACTTCTATGCAAATAAACTAGAAAAACTAGAGGAAACTTATAAATTCCTGGACACATATATCCTCCCAAGACTGAACCAGGAAGAAATTGAATCCCTGAATAGATTAACAATGAGTTCTGAAATTCAGAAATAGCCTACCAACCAAAAAAAGCTTAGGACCACATGGATTCACACCTGAATTCCACCAGAGGTACAAAGAGACCTGGTATCATTTCTACTGAAACTATCCCAAACAATTGAAAAGGAGGGACTCCTCCCTAACTCATTCTATGAGGCCAGCATATTCCTGATACCAAAACCTGGCAGAGATACAACAAAAAAAGAAAACTTCAGGCCAATATCCTTGATGAACATCAATGAAAAATCCTAAATAAAATACTGGCAAACCAAATCCAGCAGCACATCAAAAAGTTTATCCACTATGATCAAGCTAGCTTCATCCCTGGGATGCAAGGTTGGTTCAACATACACAAATCAATAAATGTGATTCATCACATAACCAGAACTAAAGACCAAATCTACATGATTATCTCAATAGATGCAGAAGAAATGACCTTAGATAAAATTCAACATACTTTCATGTTAAAAACTCTCAATAAACAGGGTATTGCTGGAATATACCTCAAAATAATAAGAGCCATGCATGACAAACCCACCAATATCATATTGAATGGCAAAAGCTAGAAGCATTCCCCCTTGAAAACTAGCACAAGACAAGAATGCTCTCTTCTCTCACCACTCCTATTCAGTATAGTATTGGAAGTTCTGGTCAGGGCAGTTAGGCAAGAGAAAGAAATAAAGGGTATTCAAATAGGAAGAGAGGAAGTCAAATTATCTTTGTTTGCAGATGACATGATCCTATATCTAGAAAACCACATCATCTCAGCCCAAAAGCTTCTTAAGTTGATAAGCAACTTCAGCAAAGTCTCAGGATACAAAATCCATGCGCAAAAATTGCTGGCATTCCTATACACCAACAACAGGCAAGCAGAGAGCCAAATCATGAATGAACTCCCATTCACAATTGCTACAAAAAGAATAAAATACCTAGGAATATAGCTAAAAGGGAAGGGAAGGACCTCTACAAGCGGAACTACAAAGCACTGCCCAAAGAAATCAGAGAGGACAGAAACAAATGTAAAAACATTCCATCCTCATGGATAGGTAGAATCAATACCATAAAAATGCCCAAAGTACATACTGCCCAAAGTAACTTACAGATTCAATGCTATTCCCATTAAACTACCATTGACATTCTTCACTGAATTAGAAAAAGCTATTTTAAAATTAATATGTAACTGAAAAAGAATCCAAATAGCCAAGACAATCCTAAGCAACAAGAACAAAACTGGAGGCATCATGCTAACTTCAAACTATACTACAAGGCTCCACTAATCTAAACAGCAGTGGTACTGGCACAAGAACAGACATATAGACCAATGGAAGAGAATAGAGAACTCAGAAATAAGACCACACACTTACAACCATCTGATCTTTGACAAATCTGACAAAAACAAACAATGGGGAAAAGATTCCCTATTTAATAAATGGTGCTGGTTGAACTGGCTAGCCATATGTAGAAAACTGAAACTGGGCCCCTTCCTTACACCATATAAAAAAATTAACTCAAGATGGATTAAAGACTTAAATCTAAAACTCAAAACTACAAAAAACCCTAGAAGAAAATCTAGGCAATACCATTCAGGACATAGGCATAGGCAAAGGTTTCATGATGAAAAGGCCAAAAGCAATTGCAACAAAAGCAAAATTTGACAAGTGAGATCTAATTAAACTAAAGAGCTTCTGCACAGCAAAAGAAACTATCATCAGAGTAAAGAGAGAACCTAGAGAATGGGAGAAAATTTTTGCAATCTATTCATCTGACAAAGATCTAATATCCAGAGTCTACGAGGAACTCAAACAAATTTACAATTTAAAAAAGACCCCATTAAAAAGTGACCAAAGGACATGAACATACACTTCTCAAAAGAAAACATACATGCAGCCAATAATCATATGAAAATAAAAAAGCTCAACATCACTGATCATTAGAAAAATACAAATCAAAACCACAATGAGATAAATCTCACACCAGTCAGAATGGCCATTATTAAAAAGTCAAAAAGTAGGCTGGGTGTGGTGGCTCACGCCTGTAATCCCAGCACTTTGGGAGGCCAAGGAGAGTGGATCACGAGGTCAGGAGATTGAGACCATCCTGGCTAACACGGTGAAACCCATCTCTACTAAAAATACAAGAAAAAATTAACCAGGCATGGTAGCAGGTGCTTGTAGTCCCAGCTATTCAGGAGACTGAGGCAGGAGAATGGCGTGAACCTGGGAGGCGGAGCTTGCAGTGAGCTGAGATCGTGCCACTGCACTGCAGCCTGGGCGACAGAGCAAGATGCCATCTCAAAAAAAAAAAAATCAAAAAGTAACAGACGCTGGCAAGGTTATGGAGAAAAAGGAACACATTTACACTGTTGGTGATAGTATAAATTAGTTCAGCCATTGTGGAAGGCAATGTGGCAGTTCCTCAAAGACCTAGAGGCAGAAATACCATTCAACCCAGCAATCCCATTACTGGGTATATACCCAAAGAAATATAAATCATTCTATTATAAGGATATATACACACATATGTTCATTGTGGCACTATTCACAATAGCAAAGACATGGAATCAACCTAAATGCCCATCAATGATACACTAGATAAAGAAAATGTGGTACATATACACCATGTGATATTATGCAGCCATAAAAAGGAATGAGATCATGTCCCTTTGCAAGGACATGAATGGAGTTTGAAGCCATTATCCTCAGCAAACTAACACAGGATCAGAAAACCAAACACCACATGTTCTCACTTATAAGTGAGAGCTGAAAGATGAGAACACATAGACACAAGGTGGGGAATAACACACACTAGAGGTCTATCAAGAGTTGTGGGGAGAAAGAGCTTCAGGAAGAATAGCTAATGGATGCTAAGCTTAATACCTAGGTGATGGGATGATCTGTACAGCAAACCACCATGGTAAACGTTTACCTATGTAACAAACACTGGAAATCTGGCACATGTACCCCTGAATTTAAAATAAAAGTTGGAGGAAAAAAAAAAACACCATTAATTGTACCAAACAGAACTGTAAGGCACCTACAAATCAATCCAACAAAAGGTAGATACAAATTTAATTAAGAAACTATCAGCCAGACACAGTGGCTCACACCTGTAATCCTAGCACTTCAGGAGGCTGAGACTGGTAGATCAGTTGAGCCCGGGAGTTCGAAACTAGCATGAGCAACATGGTGAGACCTCCTCTCTTACTAAAGATACAAAACAATAGCCAGGCATAGTAGTACATGCCTGTGGTACCAGCTACTCAGAAGGCTGAGGCAGGAAGACTGCTTGAGCCCAGAGTGCAGAGGTTGCAGTGAGCTGAGACCCCGCTACTGCACTCCAGCCTGGGAGACAGAGCAAGATCCTGTCTCAAAAAAAAAAAAAAAGCAAAAGAGAGAGGAAACCATTATAAATAAAAGCTTATTAAAATTCGTTAATGAAGACCTAAATAAATGAAGAGATAAAGCCATATTCATGGACTAAAAGACTAAATATCATAAAGATTTCATTAATCTCAAAAATTATTCCACAAATTCAACATAATTCTGATTAAAACTCTCAACCCAAAAAGACAAATAAGTAAAGAAAAAAACTAATAAATATAAATATACCTATTTTAAAGAACTTACTAAACTGATTCTAACATTTATATGAGAAAGCAAAGGGAGGCCCAAGAATAGCGAAGACCATAAGGTTAGGAATCATCCCGCTAGATCGCAAGACTAAAATAGAGCTATAATAATTAAGATAGAGGTTCTAAATGAAGGAGAGATAAACAGACCAACAGAACAGAATAAACCTTGAAACGGACCTCCACACATATACACTTGACACATGACAGCAACAACATGGTAAAAGTGGTGAACAGACAGAATGAAATGCTTCAGAACCACTGGTTATCTACACAGAGAAAAAACAAAATTAGAATCTTATTTCAAACCATGCATAAAAATAAATTCCAGATGCAATTGTGAAAGGCAAACTTTAAAACCTTTAGAAGATGTAGAAGAAAACTATTATGATCACAGATTACAGAAAATGTTGAAAAAGACAAAGAAAACACAAATAAAAAGGAAAGATATACATTTTATATTTAAATCCTAAAGTTCCATCCATCAGAAGATACCATATAGTGAAAAGAGCAACCACACAGTGGAAAAGACAATTGTTAATACACATAACTGAGACCAGCATTTAGATAGAATTCCTATAAGTCAACAAGGAAAAGACCAAAAAACTCAGCTTAAAAATGGGCAAGAGACATGAACAGGCAATCACATGAGAGGGAAAAACATAATGACCAATACACATAAAAACTGATGCTTTAACTCACTAATAATGAGGGAAATGTACATTTTTTTTAATACCCAGTATACTGGCAAAAACTGTTAAGGATAACAAAACCAAGGGTTACCAGGGGTGTAGAGCACAGCAATATGAATGCATATTTTATCAATTTATATCCCTATCAATCTTACAAGTGGAAGAAACAAAGTGGAAGATGTGCTCAGCTTATGATCCTACAATTCCACAATTAGATATATAACCTAACAAACTAATAACTGTGCTCAAGGAGACTTGGAGATTTATACAAGAATGTTTGCTGCAGCAGTCTATAATTGTGAAAAACTAGAAACAACCTAAATGCAATCAATAGAAGAATAAATAAGTTGTGGTATATCTATACAATGGAATAAGACTCAGTAATGAAAATGAATGAACTAATAAGGGTAAACTTCAAAAGCATATTGTTAAGTAGGAAAAAAGCAAAATTAGAAGAATGAACACCATATTATATCATTAAATAAAACGTTAAAACATGGCAAACAATACTATATATAATGTTACTGGATATGTGCATATGTTTTTTAAAAGCATAAATATATGGGGAAAATAAATTCAAGATAGTTGTTGTTTCCAGGGAAAAAGAGAAGGAGGAGAATTAAATCAAGGAGGCGTATCCAGGGGATTTCAATTATACAAATTTTTTCTTTAATCTGGGTGGTGGATACCTATATGATCTTTATATTATGTATATTTTTGTATGCCTGAAATATTTTATAATGTTTTAAAAATCAAATTCATGTCAAGAGGCCTGATAGTGGTTCAACTGGTAAAGTTACACTGGAAGATACTGGTTTGATATGAGGGCAAAGTCATCTAACAATTAGAGCTACCTCTAAATAAATATGCTGACATGGAAAATGAAGATTTCCCCATCATTGGAGCTCTCTGAACAGAAGCAGATGCCCTCCTGTAGAAGACACTGCAGAGGAGAGAACCATTAATGTTCCATTTACCATCATATCTCCACTGCAGAGCCTATACTTACGAGATACTTGATTAATATTTGTTGAATATTGAAATTTATAAAGCATTTACTCCAAGTATCCTTAAATGCTAGTGGTAGAAGATTGAAAAGAATAAAAATAACCTAACAGTAACAAAATTAAGAATATTAACTTATACTCACCAACAGGGATTAAATAGGATGAATTAAAAGACAGGAGACTGGAGGAGAGTGAAAGCAAGCTCAGAGAAACCGCCTACATTGGATTTGAAGACTATCCAGTAAATACCACATGATAAGTAGTCTTTGAAGGGTGCTTTACAGTTTATTCATGTTATTTAATCTGCACAATAATCCTGCAAAGAACAGCTTAACTTCATTCTATCACTTAAAACATCGAAGCTGACAAAGATTAAGTGACCCGCTCAGTATCTTACAGCCAGTTGGTATCAAGGCTAGTGCTAAAACATAGGTCTCCAGACACCAAACTCCATCTTCTGTGACACAAGTAACCCCACTCACCAGATGAGGGAACCCCACATACAGGCGTGTTGACAGTCTAAAATGGTCCCTACAGAACTTAACACACAGGTAGGAGAAAAGACAATTTAACATTCTGAATTAACTCTATCAATTACTACATTCTTTCCTTGTCTCCCAACTTTATATTCTAATGCCGTAGAGTATACACACACCCAGTGCCTTAGTCAGTTGGGGTGGCTACAATAAAAATAATACCATAGACTTGGTGGGTTAGACAACAGAAGTTTATTCCTCCCAGTTCTGAAGACTGAGAAGTCTAAGATCAAGGTGCCAGCCGATTTAGTTTCTTCCTGGTTTGCAGACAGACCTTCTTGCTATATCCTTACAGGGCAGCAAGAGAGATCATCTCTCTCATCTTATCAGGGCACTGATCCCACTCACGAGGAACACACTATCATGACCTAGTTGCCTCCCAAAGGCCCCACCTCCAAATAGCATCGCACTGAACATTAGGGCCTCAACATAAAAATTCGGGGAGGCCACAGACATTCAGACCATAGCACTCCATCTCTAAGTCACTGATCCAATCCCCACTAAGAAATCTGTAGAAGATATGATGTCATAGCTCCTATAATTGTAACCAACTGCCCACACTGGGCTATGAAAAAAAGACAGGTCAGACTCACATTTATGACACAAAATCCTTACAGAACCCATAGTAGAGTGTGAATGGACTTAAAGCCAGCTGCTCCACCCCCCACACCCCATCCCTCTTTCTAGCAACTGGAACATGTTCCCAGCAGCACTGTGAGGAGTAGAAGATGACACGTGGCTGCCTGGTGCTGGAATTAGAGCTGGAATGGACAGCAATACCCGGTTTCCACCCTCAGTCACTCTTCAACAACTGGACCATGGTTTGGAAGGACCATTAACAGGACAGAAGTCAAAACTCGCATCCTCTCTGCTCAATCCTAAACTAGCTGAGAGATCTTGTCTGAATCACCAAACTTACTCAAGACAGAGCTTCAACAAGTATAAAGTCAAAAGAAAGGTGACAGTCTCTAAAATGTCCCAGAATCTGCCAAGTGTCCACTTCCCAGCCAGGTTCAGGACAGGCCCAGGGCATGCCTGCAGAGCTCAGCTCAGACACTCGGCAGATGTATTAAACCATCCATCCATCCATCAACACGACTGTGTTTATGGTTAGCCCTAACAAGCATGATTAGGGGCTGGTTCTCTAATTCTGTTTTACGGGTTTTGTGGGCTCCAGGGGAAGAATAAATCAAGCAGGACTTTACTGAGTCTGACTCAGCACACACCACCAACATTTCAATGAGACCAGAGTCTGAAAACCAAGCAAATATCACTCTCCCCACCAGTCCGTCTGCTGTCTTGACGGAAGATGAAAGTAAATTGAATTACGATCTTAGGCAAGAGAATCAACCCGTTTTTATGATGCCACAAAGACCACTCCAGCAGACAACCAAGTTCACTTTCAGAGTGAGGCAAGAGTATGTAAAAGCCCTCTCCTCCTCCCAAGAGGATGACGACTCAGTGCCATCCATCAGCTGAGAGTCCAGCCACACATCTGTCATTACTGCGGGTCTCTCACACAATATGCACACTGATATATCTGACTTTCAAGGAGGCTAGGAAAGTTACAGGCAAGCACTTATGCCTACTGAGGTCTTAGTAAGTCACAGAACAACTAGGCTGCCAGAAGAAATGTTAGAATCCATCTTGGTCAAAATCATCAGAAACATAAGTCCTAGAGGACGGAAAATTGTACTGTGGGCCTTGTTCACATTGACTAAGTGCTTTGTACTGTTGCTTAATTTGTTTCAGTAGTGTCCACAGGCCAGGCACAGTGGCTCACGCCCATAATCCCGACACTTTGGGAGGCCAAGGCGGGAGGATCACTTGGACCCAAGAGTTCATTCAAGACCAGTCTGGGCAACATAGTGAGACCTTGATTCCACTAAAAATAAAGTTAGCTGGGATGGTGGTGCATGCCTGTGGTCCCAGCTACTCAGGAGGCTGAGGCAAGAAGATCGCTTGAGCCCAGGAGTTCAAAGCTGCAGTGAGCCACACCATTCCAGCCTGGGCAACAAAGTGAGATCGCAGAAAAAAAGAAAAAAAAATCGTATCTCTTCCACTAAACTGTATGTGGCCTGAGAGACAAAATGTCTAACACATACCTACCTAATGTCCTCACCACCAAAAATACTGCCTGAATATGAAAAGCACTCTATTCACACCTGTTACCAAAATAATTCTAAAAAGTCCACAGGATATACCAAGCTTGTGCGACACCATATCTACATCACATGACCCTTGCAGCCAACACTCTCTTGTTCAACTTTATATCCCTAACATCTAGCACAGTGCCTGGCTTGCCATAGTACTCAGTAAATACTGATTTTTGCATGAATAAAATTCTCTTTCATGATCCCCTTCTTATTTTAACACATTCTTATTTATCCCCTGCTCAGATAGGGGAGATATTTTTATCAGAACCAGTGCTGAGAGGCAGCATGCAATATTCCAGGGGTTCTAGAGGCCTAGTTCTACTGGGAACTGCCTTTCACCACCTAAGGGATGTTATAACATTTAGCCGCTAAGACTTAACTTCCCTACCTGTAAATGGAAATAATAAAAAACTATCTCCAACAAAGGAGCTGAAGATCAAAACAGTAATTAAAGTGTTAGAGAAACTGCAAAAGAAAATAGAGGATAGAAGTAAAGGAGGTACAAGACGAGAATAAAAGAAGCAGCCGAACACTTGCCGCTTAAATGAGTCATTTTTCTCTGATGGCAAAATACACGTTTCCCATGGTATCCTCTCATTTATGGTACTAAAGAAGAATAAGGGCTTGGGCTGGTGAATGCAGGAGTAAATCCCCCTTACTGTTTCATCCAGGAAGCCTCCCCACACTGCATCTTCTTCTCAGGATCTGTGGCATATAATTTAGTACTCAACAACACACAGTAGGTGAGTGTGTTCAACTTTTCATGTGTTAGTCCCATTTCTCCAAACAGATTCATTTGCTGCATGTATATTGAGCATAAATCATGTACCAGACATGGGTACGCAAATATGAATTAGTATCTTCTTGCCCAAAGAAACAAAAAGACCACTGAGAGAGAATATGCATTGAGATAAATAAAATATCAATTCATTAAGTCAGTCACAAACTCTTATTCAGTGAACAGCATGGAGCCTTCAGAGAAACACTTTTCTTGGAAATGTCAACAATCACCAGATTTACCACTTGATGGCATGAAAAGTTCAACAGGACTGACGAAGCCAGGCCTTCTGGTTGTGCTCTTGATTCTGCCACAGGAGAGCTATGAGAGTGCTGATGAAATCCTCCTCTGTTCTCTCCCTCAATTATTCTATACAAACACCAAATTCTGCATGCTTGTATCTTAAGAAAATCCACTAGCTGAAACACTGAACTTCCTAAAACAAAAGAATGAATGAATACCCTTCAATTTACTCTACAAAAGTCCTCTTCGCTTTACAACAGTCTGTTTACTCATTACTTAACAGGGAAGCTGGGGTCTGAGAGACTGGAATGTGGCCTGGGAGAGTTCAGGATAAGCTGCAATGCCAATCTCATCCTTTGTTGGATCTACAGCCTTGAACTAGTCACTTTCATGTCTTTGTACTTCAGTCCCCCCTCATCTGTAAAATAACAGAGTCGATTTAGGACCTAATCTCTGAGGTCCCTTCCAACTCCAGCACTCCGTGATTCTATATCTGATTCTTTCCATATATTCTGCAGACCACCCCACCTTGTCCCAGTGAAGTCACATCCCAATTCCTTTATGCCCACATACCAGTTGACAGATCAATTAGAGCAAATAGTCAGAACACAGCAAGACTGCACAGCACTCCACATGCTCCTGGGCTGTGTAAAGTGTCTCTCTCTTTGAGGCGTGGGAGGAGGAAACTTGTGATCTCTGTCTTTCCTTAGCTGTTCATCCATATGTTGCTCAAATGTAATTACACGTAAGCAGGATTTATTCATTACTTGTCTTATGTTCTCAAATCTTTATATCTTTTGCTGCTCCATGGGGGAAAAATAACTTAAAATCTCGGTCAGCAACTTGCCACATTGTAGTGAAAATTAAAAACAATATCCCAATTCCAGGAAAATGGTGGCAATATATTTATTGGGTGTTTCACAGTCTCTACAAAAAATATCTCTACAAAAAATAAACAGAGCAACTAAATAGCAAATTTAAAAATTCATGGATGACACTTAACGAAATTTGGTGACAAGTTATCCCCACAATTCCCCAAATACAAGCAGATGGAGACAAATCACCAACAGCCAGCATGATATTGATGTCTATGTGGGAGAAATCAAAGGGAAGCAATGGAGCATATGATGAACGTGAACCCAAAAGAGCTGGGTAAACTGGAGAACTGCTGCTGAACCTGGAACAACAAGGGACCCAGAGGAGGTTTGAAGGGCTGGAGCACTCAAGCCACTAGGAACTCTCAAAACTGACTGCCCAGGACAGGACCCCACACCAAGAGAAACTGCTGGGAACAGAATCAAAATGAAGCAGGACAGGCAACAGAGACAAAGGAAAGAGAAGGCTCAGGTAAAAGAGGGAGATGGAAACAGAACCACCACATTTTTAAAATCTCCATGAAAACAAGCTCTGTGCAGTTAGAAATGCTACCAAACCAACCCTCCTTTTTAAAATTCAGGAAAACTAAGTTTACATAAAAATTAACAGCAGAAAAGTAACAAGGTCAAATCCATAAACATTTCTATAAAAAAAGAGAGAATAAGGAACAAAATAACATCCTTAGAAATATGTGATAGTGAAAGCATGCCAAAAAGACATATTTTTAAATAAGCTAAAAATACTTTAAATTATGCAAGGCATGAAAGAACAACATAAATTAGAATTAGAAAAATTCAGAAATAAAGTGACAAAACTCAAGAATGGAAAGTAAAAAAAGAAAACTATTTTAGAAATAAAAACTAAACTAGAAGAAATACAAAAAAAAAAAAAAAAAAACTAAAAAATGTCTGAAACTTAGGGAAATTTAATTAAAAAGAAATAATAGAAAGAGATCAAAGGGATTTGAAAGTGACAAAAATTGAAGATAGGCAAAGAAGAACCAACATATGGATAAGGGGGGTTCCGGAAGAACAAAACCAAAGCAAGGAATAGAATTCTAAAAACAGTAGTCTATGAAAACTTTCCTGGAAAAAAACTATTTGAAACCTGACATTGAAAGAACATATTGTGTACCTGAGAATACTGACTCAGAATAATATCAACATATACTCTAGTAAAATTCCCAGACTTTTTTTTTTTTTTACAAAAGATAATTTAGGCAGCATCTAATTTTACCACTATACAAATTATAAGGAAAAGAAAAATTAGATCAGATTTACAAGCTTTATGCCAGAAGTAGATGGAATAACACTTAAGATTTTTAAAAAATGTCAACCACAGATTTCATATTCAGCAGTTTTGACCTTTCACGTACAAAGAGCAAAGATAAAATGTTGTTGACATTCAGGGAAAAAAAATCAGGGAATATTGTTTCCATAAGCTTTTCCTAAGGATACTAGAGAAGAACTTTGGATAATAAAAGTGACTAGAAACAAGAATGTAAGTATTGGTAGTAAGTATTAAATATGTAATTACTGAAGAACTAAAACTAAATGAGGGTTAAAAAGGAAATATTACAATGTGTAATGACTATATGATTGTATTAGTTAACTGGGGCTGCTATAACAAATTATGACAAAGTTACAGGCTTAAGACAGCAGAAGTTTATTTTTTCACAACTCTGGTGAACAGAAGTCCGAACTCAGTTCCACTGGGCCTAAATCAAGGTGTTAGCAGGCTGCACGGCCTCCAGAGGCTCTAGAAGAAAATCCATTCCTTGCCTCTTCCAGCTGCTGGAGGCTGCCAGTCTTCCTTGGCTGTGGCCACATCACTCCAATCTCTGCCTCTATGGTTACACTGTGTTTTCCTCTTCTGTGTGTAATCTTCCCCTACCTTCCTCTTGTAAGGACAACTGTGACTATATTTAAAGCCCACCCAGATAATCCAGGATAATCTCACCATCTCAAGATCCTAAACTTAATCACATATACAAAGTCTTTGTCACGTAAAGTAACATTCACAGATTCCAGAGATTAAGACATGAATACGTTTTGAGGTATCATTATTCAGAGTATAACCATTTTAAAAGATGGTGGAGGATACAGATGACATATTTTTTAAAAGGTTTTGGACTGTTTTCAGTAATCATAATTGGTGCTGGTGTTTGTACTATTATTCTGAGATTCCTAATTGTGTAGCATAGGATAAAGCAAGTGAGTAACTATGGAATATTGGATTCTGTTATTCTCTATGTATTTGAAAACCAGAATTCTCAGTGTGGACAAAAGATCAGATGAAATGCAGAAGTAGTTATGATATTGGCAACATCAGTATGATACAAGTATGTTTACATCTATCACATTCATTCTTGCTCTTTCCTTATGTGTAGTTTCCCAGCTCTGTTCACCAAAAAAGACGTATAGACAATGGCCAACTCAATAAAAATTAGCCTCCCTGGTGCCAAGTTAATGGTCTTGAAATACAATTTTGCATTAAAAGATACCAGGTTTTCCTGGAGAAATGATTGATTCTAGGTCTGAGACACAAAATACACAAGGAGTAGAAGAGAGATGAAGGAGAAGGAGAATGGTGAGAGGGAGATAAAATCCCTGATACCAAAAGAGGTATCAGTCACCAGGCTGTATGTATTCATAAATTCATAAATACATTACCACAGGAAGGGGAAGGAGGTGCTGCTCAGCCCTGGACACACACACACAGTCTGGACACACAGCTAGCAGTGTCCAGCCAAATACTTAGTAGTATGAGGAGGGCTTTGACCTACAGACTGAATAATCTGGCCTCAAAGAGGAAATCATCACCATTGTTTGGGGGCACACCTCAAACCCTCTTGGCCTGCTGCCATTAAACATTCCCAAATACCCTTTTGATGGAGATCTGTCCCCCTACTCACCACCACCCTCCTACTTGCAGCGAGATAAGTGCTGGTTTTGTATCCCCAAGTATATCCAGTAACTCTTTTCAATTAGGTTCCTCATTGTAAATCCATAAAAAGAAATTCTGGCCTTATAAATCAGGCTCGATAATCTGAACAACCCAGTTCTGCTCACAAATGTCCTTATTCTGTGTACACATCAGCAGTTCTTATGGCTGCACATGACAAGATCACCTGGGAGTTTCTAAAATTACGATGATGATAGGAACCCAGCCTGAACATATGAAATAAGAATCCCTAGGGGCAGTGGGTATCCATGTTTTATAAGTTCCTCAGGTGATCCTATGGTGCAGCAGGGTTGCAAAGCACTGTTACATGAAATTAGGTTTCCGAAGCAGCAAGGTTAACTGTTAGCCCTCAAACAGTCAGCAACAATGCCAGCTTTTAAGCCCAAGACTCTGGCCCCTGGGACAACCCCTGGGGCTCTCAAGCACATATAGGCCTCTTCCTGCTTGAATTTCTACAGAAATGCAAGATCATAACTAAGTCTTTTTTGTCCTTTGCCTTTTTGCAGAATTTGACCCTATAGGGTTCTGATGCTTTTCAAAATTCTTCTCTTTTGGCTGTAATAGGGTAAAATTGATGACTAGACTTTAAAGAATTTTTTTCACAGAGCAGCAAACAGTATAAATATTTGAGAACATAAGACTAGTAATGGATAAATCCTGCTTATATGTAGTTACATTTGAACAACATATTGATGAACAGCTAAGGGAAGACAGAGATCACAAGTTTCCTCCTCCCACACCTCAAAGAGAGAAGGCACTTTACACAGCCCAGGAGCACCTGGAGTGCTGTGCAGTCTTGCTGTGTTCTGACTGTTTGCTCTAATTGATCTGTCAGCCAGTACATGGGCATTAATTGGGATGTGACTTCACTGGGTAAAGGGGGCTGGTCTGCAGAATACACAGGAAGAATCAAATACAGAATCATGGAGTGCTGGAGTTGGAAGGGACCTCAGAGATCACCTCTGAGATTTAGGTTCTAAATCAGCTCTGTTATTTTATAGATGAGGGAGACTGAAGTACAAAGAGATGAAAGTGACTAGTTCAAGGCCATGGATCCAATAAAGGATGGGATTGGCATTGCAGCTTGTCCTGAACTCTCCCAAGCCACATTCCAGTCTCTCAGACCCCAGCCTCCATGCTCAATAGAGTAGACAAACTAGTGTAAAGTGAAAAAAGTGTAAATGAGAATGGGGAGGTGGCTGCCTCCCTCCCACATGGCATATCCAATGCATTCAGACTGCCTTAGAAGAGGTGAGTCAGCAGCCTCAAGTGTATGCTTCAGACATATTTTTAACAGAAAACAACTTAAAGCTACTGTTGGAAAGAGGAAATAAAGACTCACTAAGGGGCATCACTGTCACAAGCTACTGGACATCCATAGCATTCTAGGGATGTCAGCCTCACTCTAACACACCAAACTCTTGCTGAATTCATCCACCCCTATGTGTCTTTACTGAGTGGCTACTATAAACCAGGCCCTCTGTCAGTGCTGCAGAAAATACAAAAGTTCAACCACCTTTTGGGGCCCTATGCTAAGTATACAAATAACACTACTATAAATCAGACGGTGCTGTGGCAATACAAGGAAGCACACAGGTACAGTTGGATAAGGGTGAGAAACTAGTATTTGCTGAGCTAACCCTCACAAGATGAGCGTGGAGTTGTTGTATGCATCCTACGCCTACAACTACAAAGCCAGCTACAAGCTAGTTCAACTTTAGTAAAAGAAAAATAAGACACACATCATAAACCTCTTTACCATCCTGTCAAGGGAATGACTGGGAGGGGGAAGTCATTAAACATCAGATTCTCTACATAAAACTGTTTTGTGAAATATAGCCAACGTGACTCAGATGACAGTTGGGCTGGGCAGGGGAAGCAAAATCACTACAGTGGGTAAGAACCATGTTGGGGATCCCACTCCTGGCCAAGGCACCCCAGTAAATGTGGTGAAGAGCAAAGCAGTATACCCACACTGTCATTAACTTCATGCATTGATTCATCCATTCAAGACCAATGGCACACCTATAAGGCATCAGGCACTGTGCTAAGCTCTGGAAATTCAAAAGCAAGTCAGATATAGTGATATAAGGATCTCACCAGCCAGGGAAAGCTACTCAGGGTAAGCAAGGGAGGGTATAGAAGACAGAAATAACTGCTATACTGCAGATAAATATTAACAAAAGCCTGGGAACACAAAGGAAGTTGTTGTCTAATATCCCTAGCTCCGACCACTACCACCTTGTGCCTGCAGTACAGGACGAGCTTCCTACACAGTCTCTCCAGGCCTATTATTGCCCCCTCCACCACCCTCCACAGAGCTGCTAAGGATGTTTTAAAACCTCAAGAATCATCATTTAAAACCCCTGAAATAACCCTTCCAAAGCCACAGACTAGTCCACTAACAGCTGCCTCCAAAAGTTGTTCTGGGTCCAGGAAAATGGATGAGCTCTGCTCCATAGTAGCAGCGCCCATGAATATGCTCTACAGAAAGCTCAGTGGAACATGGCTGCATGTGAAAAGCAAGGCCTCATTTCAGCACCAAAGCCTTGATCTCATTTTTGTCCCAGAATTGGATATGAAGTGAACTTGGGCAAGTCACTTGATTTGACAGACCCTCAGAAGCAGCAACTATAAAAGAGGAAAAATAGCACCCATCTGGCAGCACAGTTGGAAGAATTAAATCAGAAAGTTTATAAAACACCTAGCAGAATGCCCAGCACATAGTATGTGATTAATACCTAATAATATAATGTGCCTATCTTTCCACATATCAGTATCTTCCCAGCGAGGCTGACACCCTTCAAGTCACCAGCCTTGTCTCATCTCTCTCTGGCCTTCAACACCAAGCACTGTGTCCCAAATATGGTAGATGCACAATAAATGCTTCCTGTAGACTGGATCCATTTCTATATCTGCATTTAGGAATGCAAATTCAGGGAACAGGAGTCAGACTCGGAAAGGGCTACATGAAGAAAGAAATCTAAGGAGAACTCAACAAACCCATGAGAGGAAAGTGGATATTAATGAAATAAGAATTTATGAGGGAGTACATAGTGATTCATAAAGACCACCACTTGGCGAGGACCCCAGTTCTTTTTGGTCTTCCCACTGAAACTTCCTTTGCCTGCTCCAATGTTTTCACCCTATGATTCTCAAATGTTCCTGCTTGATTTGATTTGATTAGAATCAACTGGGGAGCCTCCCAATATGGAGAATTCCCACTTGCACAAAAATGAACTAGATATACCTTCCCCTATTCCTCTGAGATAGAACTAAAAAGTTCGGACATTATACATAAAACAAGCAGGAGAAGAATCTGAAAGATGGAGAGAAGACAGACAAGCTAGGGACCTTAGCACCCAAAAGATGGCACAGCAGCGAGTTCCCTGCATTTTCTTTTAGCCTCACATCTCCCAGACTGGTTGCTGGAGAAGCTGGAGACCTGGAAACACCAATAGACACAGACAAAACAAAAAAGGTCCCAAGAAAGCCTGTTCTCTCTAACCAAATGACGAGGAAAGGGGCAGCAGAGTACGACAAAAACAATTTTCCAGCAGTAACAGCTCCACTCCAGAAAAATACCACAGAAAACACTATGGGCTGGGTACAGAGGCTCACATCTGTAATCCAGCACCTTGGGAGTCTGAAGCAGGTGGATCATTTGAGCCCAGGAGTTCCATACCAGACTGGGCAACATGGCAAAACCCTACAAAAAAATACAAAAAATTAGCCAGGCATGGTAGCACCCACCTGTAGTCTCAGCTACCAGGGAGTCTGAGGCGGGAAGACCACCTGAGCCTGGGAGGTTGAGGCTTCAGTGAGGCATGATCATGCCACTGCACTCCAGCCCAGGTGACAGAGTGAGGCCTTGTCTCAAAAAAGAAGAAAAAGAGAAGAGAAAAAAACTGTGGCCCAACCTCACCAACTGAGTGGGGAAACTAGTCTTCTGCCTCACCAGGCTGTAATCAGATGTTCTAATCTCACCTCCCTCCCGATAGTGACAACACCAAATGGGAAGCTGGAACATCCACCTCACCTGGAAACACAAGGCCTCTTCCACCTCCTTGCTGGGGTGTCAGAGAAGACCAAGTGGAGACTTCGAACTTCTGCCACCAACCCAGTGGTATTAAGGCCAGTATTAGTGGTGGTCATGTGGAATCAGTAATGAGGTACCCCTACCCCTTCCAACTAGGATGGTATCAGCTGAGGCCTAGTGAATAACCTAGACTTCTACCCCTACCTGAGAGTAGTGAGGCTTTCCTGCTAGAAGACCTAAGTAAGATCCAAAGCTCATAACATAATATCCAAAATGTCCAGGTTTCAGTAAAAAATCATTCGTCACTCCAAGAACCAGGATAATCCTAATATGAGTGAGAAAAGACAATCAACAGAAGCCAAAGTCAAGATGACAGATAATATTAAAATTATCTGACATGGGTCTTAAAGCAGTCCTAAGAATGCTTCAACAAGCAATTATGAATATGCTTGAAATCAATTAAAAAGTCAAAAGTCTCAGCAAAGAAACAGAAGATAGAAAAATCACAATGCCCAGGTTGCACTCCATACTAACTGAATCAAAATCACTAGGAGTACTTAGCTATCATTTTGTTTTTATAACTCCACAGAGATTTCAATGAGCAGCCAAGTTTAAGAACCAGTGCTCTAATGCTGTGGGTCTCAAACTAAAGTGTCCATCAGAATCACATGGTGGAAAACTTGGTAAAGATACTCAGGCCCTATGCTACTTCAACAAGCCTAGGCCTCTGTATTTTTACGAGTTTTCAGGTGATTGTGGTTACTCCAGAAGACTGAAAACACCTGCTCTAATTAATCAAAAGAATTTGCAGGTGATTTCCTCCATCTGTGGACGCTGCAAAATCCTTGATCTGGAGGAGGAAAAAAATGCATTTAAGTGACTTTGAGTAAAGGTAAAATTTCAATCATACTTTGGATATAGGTGCCCAGAATATAGTCTGTTTAATCTGGGCTGCCAAATTTAAGAAATCCAGCCACATTAAAGAGCCAATTTGAGGCCAGTCACAGTGGCTCACACCTGTAATGCTAGCACTTTGGGAGGCCAGGGCAGAAGGATTGCTTGAGCCCAGGAGTTTGAGATCAGACTGGGCAATATAGTGAGACTCTGTCTCCAAAAAAAACCAGCCAGTTTGAAAATGTAGTTACAGTGGAGGCTGTGTGTGGCAAGATAATGTTACCTGTCACTTGGCCCACAGGAGACACTAATCTTCCTCTCCACAGAACAATAAAACTGTTTCTACATGAGTGCTTCTTCCCACCCAAAGAAACCAAAAGAAAAAGCAAAGAGTTTATAGTCAAGATAGAAAAGAAGGACACAACCAAGGAGCTTTTCCATTGTGCATGGTGGACTGAGATTTCCAATCCAAAAGGCAACATCTCTGGGAATGAGCTTTTCAGCATTTTGTACTCTACCAGAGGCACCCTGGGGCCTCTAAGTGGAGAAAACTTGTCCTCAAAAATAGAGGTGGGCCAATAAGCATATGCGAAAAAAAGCTCAACATCACTGATCATTAGAGAAATGCAAATCAAAACCACAATGAGATACTATCTAACACCAGTCTAAAGGGGTATTACTAAAAAGTCAAAAGATAACAGATGTTGGCAAGGTTGTAAAGAAAAAGCAACATTTATAGACTGCTGGTGGGAGTGTAAATTAGTTCAGCCATTGTGGAAAACAGTGTGGCGATTTCTCAGAGACCTAAAGACAGAAATACCATTTGACCCAGCAATCCCATTACTGGGTATGTACCCAAAGAAATATAAATCATTCTATTATAAAGACACATGCACGCATATGTTCATTGCAGCATTATTCACAATAGTGAAGATACAGAATCATCCTACATGCCTATCAATGATAGATAGACTAGCTAAAGAAAATGTGGTACATATGTATCATGGAATACTGTGCAGCCATAAAAAAGAACGAGATCATGTCCTTTGCAGGGACATAGATGGAGCTGGAAGCCATTATCCTCAGCAAACTAGTGCAGGAACAACAACAAAAACAAAAAAACAAAAAAAAAAAACAAAAAACAAATACTGCGTGTTCTCACTTATAAGTGAGAGCTAAATGATGAGAACACATGGACACATAGAGGGGAACACCATACACTGGCTTTTCAGACGGTAGAGGTTGGGAAGAGGGAGAGGATCAGGAAAAAGAACTAATGAGTCCTAGGTTTAATACGTGATTGATGAAATAATCTGTACAACAAACCCCCATGACGTAAATTTACCTATGTAACAAACCTGCACATGTGCCCGAGCTTAAAATAAAAGTTTTTTAAAAATGGAATACAGGAAAAAAATAGAAGTGGGGCCAGGCACAGTGACTCACACCTGTAATTCCAGCACTTCGGGAGGCTGAGGCGAGCAGATCACTTGAGCCCAGGGGTTCCAGACCAGTCTGAGCAACATAGTGAAAACCCATCTCTACAAAAAAATATATATATACACACATGAAAATTGGCCAGGCATGGTGGCACATGCCTGTAGTCCCAGCTACTTGAGAGGCTGAGCTGGGAGGATCACCTGAGCCCCAGGAGGTCAAGGCTACAATGAGTCATGATCATGCCACTGCATTGCAGCCTGGGCAACAGAGTAAAATCCCATCTCAAAAGACAAAAAAAAAAAAAAAATGCTGGGAAAGGCAAAGAAAAGGGCGTGGACATTGAGAGGAGTGAAATGCCACACTGAACAGGAAATGCACAGGCAAGAGCCCAGCCAAGAATAACACCCTTCAGGAAGGGCCTCCCAGAGCTCCTCTCCTTCCCCTTCTCCAGCATTTCCACCTAGTCACTGATGCCTCATTTCTTTATCTGGACAACATCAACATGGCCCAGAAAAGCCTTTACAGGTGAGCCGTTGCCCAATGGCACAGAACAACAGACCTGGGTCCCAGACACAGCCACAATGGAAAGGACTAAGATCACCTTCAACAGACCATTTGCCTATTCAATCCAACCTAAAAGACCCTCCTCTGAAAAACTAGAACAATAACACCTATCCTCATGGGATAGGGGCCACTGTAAAGATTAAATTAGTTAATACATGTAAAATGCTTAGAACAATGCACAGAACACAGTGAGGACTTGAAAAACATTAGCTCTTGGTATTTTGAATGATATACAGCACAAGAGTTCACAGTGGAGACACCCTGAGCCACACTACCTGTGTGTGACTCTGGGATCTATCCACTACTAGATGTAGACCATGAGCAAGTGACTCTGCCTCTGTATGCCTTGGCTTCTTCATCTATAAGATACAAATAATGATAATACCTTAACTAGCATGGTTGTTGGGAGAATTAAATTAATCGTTTCATAGAAAGAGCTTGGCACAGTCCCTGGAACACAGTAAGCACTTTCTAAATGACAGTAATTATGTTATCTTTCTATGGTGTGGCTAGCATGAGGCAAGTAAGTTAGGGAGTCCTCTTGACCTTTGAGGAGCTTGTAGCCTAATTAAGGAGACACGCAATGCACACATGGAACTAGCATGGAAGAGCAGCACAGAATACGGATGCATGATAATTCTACAAGCATGCAAACAGCACTTCTTATGGTCTCCTCCCTGTCTCCTTTCCCTCTCCCCAACACACTCATGCACTGAGGGAATTCAGAATGTTACAGGGTGCTGTGGGGTTAGGGGAGCGCTCCCTTCTTGGTCACCCCCTTACTCCCAAGGGTGGGCCCCTTAGTAGGGATTCCCAGGTCTCATTCAATACTCAAGGCTGCTCATTTAAACAAGTTCCCCCTGGAAAGCACTTAGTTTCAAGAATAAAGGGGGGTAGCCACTCTCCTCAGTTTTCATGGATGGACCATAAAGGGGTGAGACACTTAAGCCTCACTAGAGAAAACCAACAGGGCTATACACAAGGGGTGGCGGGGAAGGAATTCTAAAGTGTTCCAGCACTCTCTGGGCACTGAACTTGCTGGAAGTGCCATTTTAAATAACGTTTAAAGCCAGCTGCTCCAGTGCTTAAAAGGAAACATGATGCTGAATATAAAAATTGTAAGGGGAGATGTAAGCATCATAAGGTATTAATTAATCCCATGACAGAAGATTCCTTCTGCTTAGATTACCTCTGCCTAAAGAAATATTTATCCAAGAAATTCAGAGAAAGACAAGTGAAGACAGACAACACCGTACTTAAGATTCTGTGATTTTTAATCCTGACAAGGATTAAAGGGCTGGAACAAATGTGATGGTGGCATGCACCAGAACCTAGTTAACCCCTTTTTATTCCTTCCCAAGGAGGCTGACAGCTATTTTAAGCCCACAAAGTAGTCACGCTGTCTGATTTGCAACTTTAGGAATCAGAGTAGCTGCAGCTAGATTTTTTAAGCAGGCATGTATAATGAAGATAATACACGACTAGGTCTCTGACTTATAAAAGAACAGAGTGTCTGAATATTCCATAGATTAAAACCATGCACAGATGAAACTTAAATTGCAACTTGTAGGACTTAATAACAGTAATAAAAACAGCAGCCAACTCTGTGCCACGCACGATGCTAGGCCATTTACAGGTACTACTCATTCAATCCTCCCATTAACCCTAAGAAGTATGAGATATTTGTATCCTCTTTTTACAAATGAGAATGCTAAAGGAGAGATGTTACATAACTCACACAAGGTCATGTAGCAAGTGAGGGATAGAGCCAGGATTTGAACCTAAACACAGTTTGGCTCCTGAATCCATGCCATGCTATGCTACCAACCAAATTCATGTCATAAAAATTGCAAAGTAGCAAATTAAAGAAAATAAGCCATGAATTAGGGGAAAAAAAGACATCAATTCAATAATGAGAAAACAAGTTGAAAATGTTTCTTACGGCCGGGCGCGGTGGCTCAAGCCTGTAATCCCAGCACTTTGGGAGGCCGAGACGGGCAGATCACTAGGTCAGGAGATCGAGACCATCCTGGCTAACATGGTGAAACCCTGTCTCTACTAAAAAATACAAAAAACTAGCCGGGAGTGGTGGCGGGCACGTGCAGTCCCAGCTACTCGGGAGGCTGAGGCAGGAGAATGGTGTAAATCCGGGAGGCGGAGCTTGCAGTGAGCTGAGATCCGGCCACTGCACTCCAGCCTGGGTGACAGAGCCAGACTCCGTCTCAAAAAAAAAAAAAAAAAAAAAGAAAATGTTTCTTACATAAATGACAATTGAGAAATGACAATTACCTACTCCTGAAATTGGCCATATGTTCTATATTCAGATTCTAATTCCATTTGACATTCACT
Source organism: Papio anubis (assembly GCF_008728515.1). Taxonomy (NCBI): domain Eukaryota; kingdom Metazoa; phylum Chordata; class Mammalia; order Primates; family Cercopithecidae; genus Papio; species Papio anubis. The sequence continues at coordinate 132,362,085 of NC_044976.1, read as the reverse complement.
GGAATTTTATTTAATTCAGGGAAAAAAATGCTTACTTGGCATTTTCATTAGAAGGAATTAGCACTGTGTGAGATTGGGGTTATCAGAAAGAGGCCACACCAGGGAGGTCCCTCAAGCCACTGGCAACCGGAAGTTACCAGACTAAAGCAAGAAAAATGGTGGGGAGGAGTGTGGAGTCAATTAAGGCACCTCTCACCATTGGGTGACCCAGGAGGGTCCTGGCCATCTTATAGGGAGCATCTCTTTCATTCAAAATACATTTTCTATGCGCAAGGCACTGTACTCAGTGCTGTGGAAGACACGGGGGCAGAGTGACATGGACCCTGACAATGACAATGTAGGGATGAAAATCGGACAGGGCAAGCAGCTCTAATATAAAGCAGGTGGGACTGGTAACATCCACTTCACGGAGTGACTTGTGAACTGGGTGGGAAACTGCAGTGAGGGTTAAGGGAATGGTGGGTACTACAGTTGGGTTGAAGCCCAGGGTGATTAAAGGGAATTGTTCAAAAACAGTATTGAATGTCATACTAAGAATTTTGGTTCTAATATAGTAAGTACAGAAACTTTTCATGTTTTTGAGTGGGAGGATAACCATTTCAAGAAAATTGATAGGGCAAAAGTTTGAGGGATGAGGGGATCAGAGAACAAGTGGGGCACTGGAGGCCTTCAGGAGGTTATTGATGGCCCTGATAACAGGGGAGGGGGTGGAGCATGTGAACTGGTGATGGATCAGCCAGGGCGCATGGATGGATGTCACTGGGAACATTCAAGAGGATTTGGCACCTGACTTGGTGTGGGGTACAGGAGAGTAGAGCCTGGACACCATAGGTACCCAGTAAACAGCAAATTTGAGTTGGCTGTTAAATCAAAGAATACAAGGAATACTTTAAAGTGTCAGGCCCATGTGCCCAAGAGGATGGTGGGGTCGTTAAAAGACAATGAAGTCAGAAGAGAAATTTGATTTCCAGCTTGTTGAGTGATGGCGACAGCAACACATTCAGGTACAGATGGCCAGCAGGAAGCTGCAAATAAAGATGCGGAGTCTGGACTGAAGTAGAGAGCCAGCAGCCTGCATAACAGAAGAGTGGGAGCAGACAGAATCCAAAGGAGAGGGAATGGAGCACTCACGGTAGAGAGCAAAGGGAGGATGTAGAACAGCCACAAAAGAAGGAGGTATGGGCAGGGGCAGGGGGCTGGCTGACTGCAAGCAGGCACAGAGAGCCCAATGAGGCAATCCACGGAGGACTAGGACAGGCTGCTCAGGAAGAAGTCAAAAAGGATGAGGACAGAGGAAGGGGCAGCAGAGCAATTTTAGTACAGCAGCCAGGACAGAAGTCGGAAGGATGCGGCCAGGGACTGAATGAAGACTGAGAAACTGCAGAGGGTGGAGTACTCTCTCACAAGGCTTAGCTGTGAAAGAAAGAGAAAGACAACATGTTAATTAAAGAAAGAGGCAGAAAGAAGAGACGTTTCACAGAGGGAAGGCCATAGCATATTCTTAGGCAGGGAGGAGTAAGTCAGTACCCAGGAGATGTAACCGTGCCAGGGTGGGGGTGGGGAGTGAAGGGCATAATTAAGAGGACAAAGGCAGACTAACAGGACATGGAAAGCAGACAGATCTCAAAATGAGGGAAAAAGAAAAAAATTGGACTTCATCAAAATTTAAAACTTGGTGTTTCAAAGGACAATACCAAGAAAGTGAAAAGACCACCCACAGAATGGGTAAAAATATTGCAAATCTATATAAGGGATTTGAATCCAGAATATATAAAGAACTCTTACAACTCAATAGTAAAACGCCAATCCAACTTTTAAATGGGCAAAGGATCAGAATAGACATTTCTCCAAAGAAAATATATAAATGGCCAAAAAACACATGAAAAGATAGTCGTTTTTTTGTTTTTTGTTTTTTGTTTTTTGTTTTTCTCTGAGTCTGCTTGCTAGGGAATGAGGAGATATTCTGTTATTCAAAAGGGAAATACAAATCAAAACCATGATGAAATAGCACTTCACACACAGGAGGATGGCTGGAATCAAAAAGTCAGACAAGCATTGGTGAGGATATGAACACACTGCTGGTGGAAAGGTAAAACGATGCAGCCACATTGGAAGTTCCACAAAGGGTCACACATGGTTACCATGGGACCCAGCCATTTTACTTTTATTTATTTTACCCAAGATAAATTTTTAAAAAATAAAAATAAAAACATGCCTGCACAAAAGCCTGTACGTGAATGTTTATAGCATTATTTTTAAGAGGCAAAAATGGAAACAACCTAAATGTGCCTCAGCTGATGAGTGAACAAACCAAATGTGGTATATCCATACAATGATATATTATCCAGCCATATAAAGGAATTAAGTACTGATAAATTATAGATGAACCCTGAAACACGACGCTAAGGGAAAGAAGTCAGACACAAAAGATCACATATTATATAATTCCGTAAATATGAAATGTCCAGAATAGGCAAATCTAGAGACAGCAAGTAGATTAGTGGCTGTTCAGGGTTGGGCAGATGCAGGTGGTAAGGATTACAGGAGTGTGCCACCATGCCCAGCTAATTTTGTATTTTTAGTAGAGATGGGATTTCACCATGATGGCCAGGCTAGCCTTGAACTCCTGACCTCAAGTGATCCACCCGCCTCAGCCTCCCAAAGCACTGGGATTACAGCCGTGAGCCACCACACCCAGCCTAGTTTTTTTTTAACGTGATAAAAATGTTCTAAAATTCACTGTAGTGCTGGTAGCACAGATCTGTAATATCTTAAAAATCACTAAATTGTACAGTTTAAATTAGTGAATTGTATGGTATGTGAACTACATCTCAATAAAACTATTAGAAAGGAGGGAACTCAATAGTAAAAAGCCAATCCAACTTTTAAATGGCCAAAGAATCAGAATAGACATTTCTCCAAATAAAATATATAAATGGCCTTTTCCAAAAACAGAAAGGAAGAAGGAAAGTAGCAAAGATCAAGTTTGCAGGGTAGGGCAAAAAGGCAGGAAGGAAGGGCCATGGGCATGGTCCCAGGCTGTCAGGGAGGGTAGACAGCAGGACGAGGGCAGCAAAAAGGTCATTGCACAGCTAAGAGCATCCTCAAGGCAACAAAGGTATAAAGGGAAGGCAGGTAATTACAGCCAGCGAAAGCATTCTGAAAGTTTGAGTCTTGGGAGTAGCAGCATTATGAGTAGGCAATAGTAAACAATGAGTCAAGTCTGGTTAGGGTCCTAGCTACAGATAACTAGCAAAGGTCATCATTAGATGTGGCTGCATGATTTTGACCACTAAAAAGAACTGGGACATTGTGGGCAAATGTCTGAAAGCCATTTCAGAGCTACGACTGAAAGCCATAAAATAATGAAATGTATGGCTAATGTAGAAATAGACTTGTCCATCAAATCCCAAGAACACCAGGTGTGGAGGAACATACTGGGACACCTGAGAGCAATGTAAGGACAAATAAAACAGGTGTCATTTCAGAGCAGTACTGTATCTTTGGAACTCACTGCCCCCCACCAAAAAAAAAAAAAAGTGGTCTGGGCAGAAGATAAGTGTTCTTAAAAGCATCTGGAAAAGCATAAGAAAGTGAACTATGTCTCCTCCTTAATTTTGACATCAGAAAATACATCAGACCCTTAATCTGAATTGCTACTGTTCCAGAACCCTGGAAGACAGGACCCTTAGTCAGGGTGGAGAGAAGGGAGAAAGTGGACGTAAGCACCCAGTGTATAGTGGAATGGGTTCTGAGAGCTCTGTACCATGCCATGCAGGCTCAGATGAGTCAGAGATACCCCACTTACGGTGACCAAATGTCATTCATCTGGAGGCCTTCATGGCAGTATGTTTAAGAGGCATCCACAGATATCCTGCTGAGGTTACTGGAATCTCTAAAATCCACATCAGGGAAACCATCAACCAATGAAGCCAGGTAGCAAGGAAGGAAATACAGCCAGAGAATTCAGCTTCAATCTGACCAAATGCTCCCAAACCACAAAATCACTCAGCAATGATATTTACTGCTTTCAGACTTTCCACAATTGGTCATTTCTTCCACTTGACAATTTTTCATTGTGACTATGTTTGTACCTGATATTGAGGCTTGGGAGGGGGAGATACACAGAGGCACGAGATTCCTCAAAGAACATTCCATGTCACTGGAGAAGATATATGCAGAGAGGAAAAAACAGAATTTTTTGTGGTAAACAGCTTCAGCAATATCTCTCATCCCACGTGCAATCTTCTCCCATCAAGAAGTGGGGCTTATTTCTCTTCCCCAATAGCCTATTTTGACCAACAGGATGTGGCAGAAGTGATCCTATGTAACTCAGAAAGGCCCAACCTTAAGAGCTTCTGCTTTCCTGCTTGGAACACCCCCTACTGAAAACCAGCTGCCCAAAAAAAGGGCCACCATGCTGTGAGGAGATCCAAGCCAGACAGTGGAGGGAATAGTCATGTGAAGGACCACCAAGGCACAGTCATATGAGTGAAGCCTTCTTGAACATTCCAGGCTAGCTGCGGATGAATACAGCAAAGTGAGTGATCCAGTCAACACCATAAGCAACAGAAGAACAGCCCAGCCAAGCTCTGCCTCAATTCCTGAGTCATGATTCATAAGCAAACTGAACAGTTGTTGTTTCAAGCTACTGAGTCTTGAGGTAGTTTGTTTTCAAGTGATGGATAACTGAAACCAATTTGAAGCCAGGGAACCAGGGATAAGTCCTGGTTCTGTTATTATCTGACTATGTGACCTTGGGTCCATGACTTCCCCTCCAAACTTCAATTTCCTCATCTGTCCAATGATGGGGTGAGGGTGTTGTACTGAGCCATGGTGCTTTCCAGTTCTGACCGTCTGTATCATACACACAGATATAAGGGAACAATCTAGGCAATGAGTGTTAGGACTACAAGGGAAGCAACTATTAATACTTCAGGATTGAGTGAGCCTTGGAGGAGGTGAAAGAATCATGGACCTGGAGTCAAAAGCCCTGGAGTGTGAGGATTAAGTGAGGCAGTGGCTAGAACAATGCATGGCACATAGTAAGTGCTCAATAAATATCATTAGCTGATATACCAATTTGCAACTCTGGACAAATTAATCTCTCTGATCCCCATTTTTTGGTCTGAAAAATCGAGATAACACTAATGTGCCTGTTTCTATATGAGGAAAAGTCTTTGTATGTAAAAGTCCCATGCAAATCAAAAATCACCTACAGATAAGACATAACTATTATTAATACTCTTATTATCCTTTGTACCATTAGCATTAAAAGTCTCTTTCTCACCAAGAGAGGAGAGACAGTTGATGACACTGGCCACCAGGAAGACATACTGGGAGATCAGGAGGCAGGTACTAAGGAGCCACAGGCTCTCAGGGCATGTAAGATTTACCCACCCGCCAGCATCAGTCAGTAAGCCAGGTGCCCACTCTGAACACAGACAGCAGGTTTCCCTGGCAAGCAGCTCTCAGCCCAAAGGGAAATCTGGAAACGGCCAAGCATTAAAAGTTTGAGCCAGGTATAGTGGTTCATGCCTGTAATCCCAACATTTGGGAGGCCGAGGCGGGCAGATCACCTGAGGTCGGGAGTTCGAGGCCAGCCTGACCAAAACGGAGAAACCCCATCTCTACTAAAAATACAAAATTAGCTGGGCATGGTGGTGCATGCCTATAATCCCAGCTATTCGGGAGGCTGAGGCAAGAGAATCACTTGAACCCGGGAGTTGGAGGTTGTGGTGAGGTGAGATCATGCCATTGCACTACAGCCTGGGCAACAAGAGCGAAACTCCATCTCTAAATAAATAAATAAATAAATGTATGCATGCATGTATGTTTGAATAATTTCCTATACCAGAGTCCTAGAGGCCAGCAACCTGAGACCACTCCACTAGAGAGCTGTGAATCAAACCCGTGGCCAACATAGAGTGAATATTTCATAAAAATTATTGAATGAAAAGGCACTGGATTTGGGAGTCTGAAGTCAAAGCCCCAGGCTTAAATCTTGGCTTTGTCATGCACAGCTGTGAGCACTAAGGCACACAACAACCTCCCTGAGCCTATATCCTCATTTATAAAATTGACATAAGGAGACCCATCTCCTAGGGAAGTAGTGAGAATTAAATGAGGTACTGCAGGTGAAAAAATCTAGGATTGCACTTGATAACTAAATGCATGGTTTTTTAAGTGCACAGAACCTCTGCCACCCGGATGTCCTTCGATCCTAACCGCATACCTTTCAATCTCTGCAGAACCCTGAAAATGAGTGGCATACATCCAGAGGAACACTCAATCCAATGTTGATTCTGAAAAACTGCCAGCCCTTGGGAGAGAAAGAGCTGCGCTCATTTTCCAAGGGTACCTGACAAGGCAACAATAATACATTTGCATTTCCCAGCCTGCATTTTTCCAAAACAAGGGAAGACTGTGATGTGGATTTAACCCTGAAATCCCAGTGATTGTGCAGTTGCACAGACACTGCTCTGCAGGGATGTTGAAAACAGCCAGAAAAGGCTGTTACCAGGAGCATGTAGGACAGAAAAGCTTGTGCTTCCACCTCTGCTCAGGTCTTGACTAACATGGTGTTTGAATGTGCCAGGGTGCAGCATCAATTACAAAGATCTGGGAGTTAGGACCTGGTCCTCAAAGTCAGCCTTTGCCCAAAGAAGTTCCACCACTCCCCTTACCATATGCTCCTGTCCTTTCTTCTCTGCCTCACCTCTCTCAAAGAAGGATCCTTAGTCCCCTATGTCTCAGATTTGTATTGGGAAAACAGCTTGGACCAACTGCGGCTCCCTCTCCTTTCACTGACCATCACTGCCTGTGAATCCGGGGAAGTTACTATAGGAACTACATCACACAGCCCCCAGACATTTGCTTAGAAAAGAAACTGTACATTTGGGAAAGGGAGCAAGTTGGAGGCAACCCTCAAGCCCAATATTTCTCAATATTTCTCAAAGTCTGGCCACAATCACCTGCATTAAATCACCTGGAATGCTCGTTAAAGGTACATAGTCCTGGGCTCCCCCAAGATGCATCGAATTAAAATTGGGGTGTGGCAAGACTCAAACTTGTTAACCCCCTCACCTGATTATTCTTAGGCACACTAGGTTTTGGGGACCAAAAGCAGAGGACTGAACTGTGAGAAAATAAAAAGGCTTAAAATACACGTATTTATCTATCTGTCTGTCTGTCTATCTATCTATCTATCGATCGATCTATCGATCTATCTATCTATCCATCTATCTATCTATCCGAGACAGGGTCTCACTCTGTCACCCAGGGTGGAGTGCAGTGTTGCAGTCATAACTAACTGCAGTCTCTAACTCCTGGGCTCAGGCGATCCTCCCACTTTGGCCTCCCAAAGTGCTGGAATTACAGGCAATAGCCACCATGCTCAGTCTTAAAACACTTTAAATCTGATCTCCCTTCTTACCAACTCTTACTTGTAAAACAGGGTACTGGTGAACCAAACAAAACACAAGTCAATTCCCCAGTTTATGTATGTCCAAGAAAATTAAATCATGACCCTGAGGAAAACTCATACTTTAAAATAAAAACCCCCACTCACCAAATCAACAGGCCTGGACAAAAATTAACCCAAGCATCCCATCTTAGACCCACCGACCAGATCTATTCTGAGAGATGAGAGAAGTGAGATAAGATCTTGGCTGCAGCCCCACTCTGTCCCAGCCATACCCAGTAATTCAGCTCTGCATTCCACGGCAGGGTTTAATGTTTCGGGGGGCTGGGGGAGGCAGTTCTCCTAGCTCCAGCAAATATGGCTGGGATAAGGTTATTCAGGGGAAAAAAAGGTGAGCTTCACCAACTCACCCATCTACACGAGAAAGAAAAAAATTCTAAAGAAACTGACCACACTAGGCACATGTCTGATACTCGAAAATTGTGTGAATTGAAGGAAGAAGACACCTGATGGAATAATCCTTTCGTGAGATGCTAACAGCCTGCACGTACACCATCATGAAAGAGAAAAAGAGAACAAAGAGTCAAATTGTCGTCACATCCAAAGTACGTTTTCAAAACCAGCAAGACCCAACCTACTTAGAGGGGCAATACTTTTTCACCGACAGGCACAATGTAGGTGCCGAAAGTCCCTGGGTCTATACGTCACAGAGGAGGTCAAAGGGCTTGAAGGAAGAGCAGAACACTTTTCCACAGAAAAAGCACTCTTTCCTGGTGATGGGCAGTGGCAACCGCCAGTGCAATTTCAGAGCCAGAACTCCTCACTCAGGGAGGTGCATCACAGGGGGTCAACCTTCCTCACACCTGATGGTCCAGGACCGAGGCTTCTGCTCCACCCCTCCCCCAATGGTGGACCTGGGGCTCCGACCTCAGCGCTGAAAATTCCAGTCATCTCTGCTAAATTCTTCCGCAACAGTTCCCCACCAGATGCTGAAACTTAACATTAAGCCACAAAACTAGCAAATGGGTAGCTTTCACCACTCCCTTCAGTGACTGGCACATGCAGAGAGTCTGGCAAATTAGGCATTTAGGAAGTGACTCTAACACCCAGACCCGGTTAAAAAAAAAAGTTAAAAAAAAAAAATCTGTATTCTTTTCTTCAATTAGGAAGCAGGCATTTCTCTTTTAAAAGACCTTCCTGAAAGCACCTCTCCCTGGGAGCCCAGCAGATAAATAACACCAGAGCTCCCTTAAACCGATTCTAAAGAACCAGGTGCCCAGGCTGCGCTCACTCGCCGGCTTCTCCTCTGGAGGAGGGATCCGGGAAGTAACTCAACCCAGTCCTAGGCGGATAAGGATGGGGGAGTCTGCAGGTGCGAAGGGGGAGGTGAGGCAATACCTCTCAAACTTTGCAGTTGCTCTTGAACAGTTCTGGGCAGGAGCCCGAGGAATTACAGACTCAGAAGGGAGAGCCACCATCCCTAAGAGAAAGGCCCCCAAATCGGCCTAGCCCACCAGCTCTGGGTCCAGGACGGCTGTGCATCCCATCCGCTCAAACATGCCCCCCCGCCCACCGCCACCACAGGTAGCACCCTCCCCGGAGCCCCCTCACCTTGGCCTCAAAGCAGATGCCGTGCTGGAAGGCGTCCTCGTTGTGCAAGGGGATCCGCAGATCGTGCCCATCGTCCACAAGGTTGTACTTGGTTTTGCTGGGCATGGTGACCCGCAGCGGACCCGCTCCTTCGTAGGCGGCGGCGGCTGCAGGAAGGGGCTGGCGAGACCCCGGGGAGGGGAGGCTGGAGCTGGGCGCGGCGACGCGTGGTGGGGCCTGGGAGCGCGGGGCAGGGGGCGCCCTGGCCGCGCGGCGGCCGGACCCAGAGCGGTGCAGAGGGCCGAGCGGCAGCAGGCTGCGCGGATGCGGGCGACGCGAGCGGCGCTGTGGTCGCGCAATTCCTGCAGGCGAGGAGGGCGGCGGGGGAGGAGGTGGCGGCGGGAGCGGGCTGCGCGGCGCCCCTGCCCGGGGAGGGGAGCGGTGGGGCGCGCGGCCCGAAGCGGGACTGGGCGCGGCGCCGGCCCCAGAGCAGTAGAACGCACGGCCCGGGACGAAGAAGAAAAGGCGACGGTGGCGGTGGCGGTGGCGGTGGCGGAGGAGCTGGGTGCCTGTCACGGAGACGCTGGATCAGCCGCCAGCGAGCGGCTCCTCCTGCGGGGCGGGCCCGGGCCGGCTCCTCCCTCCGGGCGCCGAGGCCCCGCCCGCCGCCGGGTCCGCCCCCGCGCAGCCCGCGCTGCCAGCGGAGCAGGTGAAAGTCCCCGGGAGCGCCGCGCCGGGCCCTGCGGGCGCCCCCAGCCGCGCGACGCGGGCAACTTCGCCCCGGCCCCAGACGGCCGGGATCTCAGGTGCCCTAGCTCAGCCTAGTTTCCTTTTCTTAACGGTCAAATTCTGAGCCGGAGCTACTGATGGCCGCGGCGGCATGGCCTTGAAGTTTTTGTTTTTGTTTTTGGAGATGGGGGGAGGGGCCGTGTTTATTGTTTTGTTTTCGTGTTTTACCAGGAAAGTCCAAGTCTTGCCCCAGATATCCCAAATCTGGGCCCTCATTAATTCTTAGAGTCCCCTTTCTCAGAAGGCAAGACTGCGCCCAAATGGAGGACTATCTGAGGCGCTTTTTGTTCCTATGTGACTTGTGTAATAAGGCTTATGGGGTGCTTTTAGGGAGCATTTTAACATTTAAAAGCCGTCAGGCTTGTAGAAATGGGGAAGGCAGAAAGGAGTACTAAGGACAAGAGAATGCAGAATGTTTTTATATTCTTGACTGTCTACAATTGGGTATGGACAAAATGAGCTTCCAAGTTATTTCCGGCCAGCATGTTATGGTTCCCATTTTAGTAAATGCTGGAGCTCACTTTGCCTATTGTTAAGAAGGGACCTAGTCACTCTTCTGCTTTACATCAAGAGTTTTTGAGAAAAGTTGCCTAATTATCTCCATCTTGGCAGATATCGGGTAATGGAAGGGTTGTGTCCTATGTGTTCAGTTTCTTAACGGTGCAAAATATGCAAATAAAGGAGCTATAGGAGGAGTTCATGGCCAAGTATTCAGTGTCTGTCAAAACACCATAGGTAGAGTTACATGACAGCGGTTATATACATGGTTAACTCCAAAATCTCGGAAGGTAACCAGTCAAGCCAGTGCCAAAGCCAGTCAAATATGAGATCCTTTAGACCAAATGGTCAGATTCTCTGTTGAATTCATCACCTTAAACCTACTTTTAGTGTCCTGTGTACATATCCACCCAAGACAACTCGCAGACCAAACATTATTAATTGCTTGTTGTATAGGCCAGGCTTAGAATCACCATAAAGCATAACAATGAAACTGCCTGTAAAAGGTATGTCTTCTTATACCATTTCCATGACAGATTTATACAGGAGAATACATTATTGCCGTGATTGCATTTCTCATTTTGTCTCATAGTGCTAAAGTACAATTGCCCTTAACTAGATATTGCCTATTCCCTAACTGCTGAAATTACTGGTTAAGATGTAGCAACGTCTTGGATATCTCCTTAAATAAAAGCAAACAGATGATGTGGACAAATTAACCACATACATTATGCTGTATAGATTTTATTATATTCATAAATGTTAGTAAGAACCAAAAATAATTTGCACTGAAGGAATGCACCACTAACCTTTTTATAAATACAGGACATGAAAGTCTAATCAGGCATGTTTGACTCCTTGAATGTCAAAGTGGTTTTAATATGCATCGTAAATGTACTCTCTAAAACCTGGCACAGTAACTCAATAACTTAAAGGCAAGACCTTAAGTAACTATTTCATTTACATCTCATATTCTCTCCCGAATTTCAAATGTCCTGACTCCAAATGGCCTTTTTTCTGGATTAATTTGGGTCTAACTGGACTGCTGAATTTATCAGAATTTCATATCTCAGTTTGTAACACATTGTTTGTAGACAAAACACAAGCAAAAAGGCTGAAATCCCAAAGGTATTTCAGGGTCTAGTACAGAGACTACTACAGAGTGGACAGCCAATAATTATTTATGGAACTGAATAATAACAGATAATGATCATTCCCTTTCACTATGTGTCAGGTATTGTTCTTAGAGTCTTCCAGGTGTTATTTAATATGCACACAACTCTAAGGCTAGCCCTGTTTTACACAGAAACTCAGGCACAGAGGGGTTTAAATAACTTGCCCAAGGTCACACATGTAGAAAGGAAAGGAATCAGAATTTGAATGCAGGTCAATTCTATGTCAAGAAGTGGTTCTGGCACGCCTGGATTGGTAAGAAAAGCTTCATACTACAAATGAGATGCATATCAAATCAGAACCCATGTTTTATTTAGGCACATAGTATTGCTAAGGTAATATACATTCCATTTCAGTTATATGAAGTGTTCCAAAAAGGAGAGTCTCGTTCTCTACTTTGGCCTCCACCTAATATAACATCAGTGCCACATAGGCATGAAAACACCCTTCTTCCAGAAACAATGGGCAGCCAAAGTAATTTCCTTTTTTTAGGCAGTGATTTCAATCTTATTTTTACACCTTTAAATGTAACTAAATCTCACCCACGGCATTTCCAGACCCATTTTTAAAAATTAATCAAGTTTTATTTCTTTCTTTCTTTCTTTCTTTCTTTTTTTTTGAGATGGAGTCTCACTCTGTCACCCAGGCTGGAGTGCAGTGGGATGATCTCTGCTCACTGCACCTCAGTCTCCCAGGTTCAAGCAGTTCTCCTGCCTCAGCCCCCCATGTAGTTGGGATTAAAGGCATGTGCCACCATGCCCAGCTAGCTAATTTTTTTCTTTTTCTTTTTTTTTTCTTTTTTTTTTTTTCTTTTTAGTAGAGACAGAGTTTCACTGTGTTGGCCAGGCTGGTCTTAAACTCCTGACCTCAAATGATTCGCCCACCTCGGCCTCCCAAAGAGCTGGGATTACAGGCATGAGCCACCTCGCCTGGCCTCAAGTTTTATTTCTTATAGTGAATGACAGGTACTTGTATCAGTTTCCATACCCTTCTGTATTTTAAACATTGCATGATAAAAATTTTAATCTGAAGTATATTTAATTAAAATATAAATTGTCAATCATATAATACTTCTTATGCTAACTCTGTTTAAAAATTAATTGTGAAAAAAATCCTGCATCGTGGAACCTTAGAACTGGAAGTTACTTCAGAGATAATTTAATCCAGCTCCTTCATTTTAAATAAGACAAACAACGATCTGAAGCCCAAAGAGATTAAGTAATTTGCCTATCAAATTACTGTGAACTAGAGCTCCTAACTCAGTCATCTTTCTATCACACAGTAATGGGTTATAAATGAATTGACAGCAAACTTTACTTTCAGCACATATTTGGAAGTGAGAAAATTAATTTGCTTTTCTTTTCTTTTCTTTCTTTTTTTTTTTTTTTTGAGACACAGCTTCTCTCTTGTTGCCCAGACTAGACTGTAATGGCACAGTCTCGGCTCACTGCAACCTCAGCCTCCTGGATTGAAGTGATTCTCCTGCCTCAGTCTACTGAGTAGCTGGGATTACAGGCACCTGCCACCACACCCACCTGTATTTTTAGCAGAGATGGGGTTTCACCGTGTTGGCCAGGCTGGTCTTGAACTCCTGACCTCCTGAGGTGATCCACCCACCTCAGCCTCCCAAAGTGCTGGGATTACAAGCTTGAGCCACCGCGCCCAGCCTTAATTTGCTTTTGATCATAAATGCCGTCTTTGACATGCTAAGCATGGCATGTGCATTGCCTTGCTTCACCATTTGAGACAGATTATCCACATTAAACAGGTGAGGAATCTGAGGCTGAAAGAGGGAAGTAATTTGTGTAGGTCATAAAACATAAGTAGGAATTCTTGCATGAGTGGAGCCAACAAAGAATGAAGAGTGTGTCAGCTTGCTCAGTACTGCTCAGATACGCAGATGGATAGAACTCACAAAATCTTTGTGTAAATAATATTAAACATTAACAATACATAATCATTTCAAATTATTTTTTCATGTTTTACCATTTTTACCTGACAGTGTTTCTCTGAGACATATAGAGTTGGAAATCATTAGCCCATTTTTTAAAGTGGCAATAGACATTAAGTGATTTATTGTTGGGAAAAAATAGCGCCCTCTATCACCAATGGTCTCTAATACAAGTTTGGTTTAGCGTGATCTTTTACTACGTGAGCAATAAAGTAATAATTTGGGATGTTGGCCCCATCAGAAAGATTATTCAAAAACATATTGCATGTTGTGATGCTGGTCTACATATTTTTCCTCTTCATAGAAGCAGACTGCATCCACTACCACCCCCATACCAAGAGCTAAGCCACATTGAGTCATTTGTTTCTGTTTCAAAGGTAGATCTGTCTTTCTGCAAAAGAATGAGTATCATGTTCTTATAAATTCAATACTCTTTCAAATCAACTTCCAGATGGGAATGCCTGTGGGGTTCCAAGCTTTCCTCAACAGCTAGCTGATGCAGAAGGAGAGACAGCAAGGTGAGTGGGAAGCAGTGGCCAGAGCTACTTCCTCTTACAGCACTTTCTCACACATCCCTGGAGCAGAACAGCAGGAAACAAGCAATATCATAGGTTCTCTTGAAACACTTGTGGGGAATTAGGAGATCTAGGGAAGAGAGGAAGGTCTGAAGAATTTTGAGTTGAAGAAAGAAGTTTAGGTTCCTGGCACGGTTTAAGTTCCCCTTCTCAGGTAGATTTGTTGAATAATCTCTATTGGATGGTATAACCATTTCCTGCTTTTCTAATTCAGAATATTCTTTTTCAAGTTGAAGGTAATAGCTGGATTTCTTAGTGCCACTTAGTATTTCAAGCAGAAAGTACTTACTAATTTGATGGCTCTGGGTCAAAAAGCCTTTTGGTCAAAGGCAATATAAAATCATATTTAACAGGTATTCCTGCTGTAATAGTTTCCCAGGCACAGTGAGGAACATAAGAGAGGTATACACCCTTCACGAGACAGGGACTTTTCAGTGCAGAAGGTAATGTATGATCATAAAAATCATAAAAATGATCATAAAAATGAGGCACCTATCTCTAAGTGGCATGAAGGGAAAGGATGGACAAAAATCACTGGGGCTGGCATGGTCAGGAAAGGCCTCAAGGAAGAAGGTCAGGCTTGCATTGGGCTTTAAAAAGGAAAAGGATTTTGATTTTTAAAACATAGGAGGAGGGCAGACATGGAGTCAGGATCTACAGAGACATTAATCTGCAAAATGGCCTCAGGGGACAAGCTTACAGGGTGGAGAGTTCCAACTGAAGAGCCGTTAGTGATAAGGCTGGCAACAGAGTCGAGAGACAGCCAGAGAGGCCTTCAACAGCTGGCTGAGACGACTGCACTCCATGGGATATTTTTGAACTGGGATGTGACCCTGGATGCTAATTCAGAAAGATTACCTCCCCACCACCACCAAAAAATGAATACTTTTTTATTGAAGCTACAATTGAGAAATGTCTGACATTAAAGGGAATGATTGGCTTTTCCATATTATAAGGTTATATAGAGAGTTGACCAGGTAGTCCTTGTGCTGTCTCCTATACCCACAAATGAAAGATGCTGAAAACAAAGCTCCAGCCAATTATACCTCAGTGTCATGGGTCCCAGAATACCTCCACATTACTCACTTCCAGATACTTTTTAATTCTTGCTTCCATTCCTCATTGAATGACGGTATTAGTATTATTTATATATTGTCCTTTTTGTTTGTTTGTTAGTTTGTTCATTGGTTTTAGTGCTTCATAATGGGAAAGAGATCTTGATGGAGAATTTTGTTGTGTTTAGCTCCACTACTAAAAATTGATTTTAAGGCCCTCACTTTTACCTCCCCAAAGTTATATCCCTATTCCTAAATCTGGGACTATTTACATTAATTATCTATTTAAAACACAGAGTAAGCCCAGCTGTTACATTTAGAAAGTTGGGGCTTGTCTGCTCAACTAAATCTATCCTGTGTCATTGGAACTGATCTTGCTTCCTCTTTATAAATCCTACACTCTTGAGATGACACGAGGGTTGTAAAAAGACTATGGAAAACCTTATAAATGCACTACAAATTAATGTTATTTTCAGATATCTCTTTGGAGGTGAAAAACTTTTAGGTAGTTTTCTAGTTGCTTAAAAACATAAAGCTTGCTCTGGACCCCCCACTAGTGTGCTTTTGAAAAGCAAGGAGAGGAGAGAAAAGAACAGAACAGATGCACAGTGCAGCCAGGTGTTTTTGGACCTTAATTTTCCCTCCCAGGTTCAAGATCTCCCACTTTGAGTTTTATGTGTTCTGAGAGCTCAATTTCAGTTACCCCAGACTTTGATTAGCATAACAGGTTCTCACCATGCTCTAATATTGTCTTTTGAACTCCACACAAAGGGAGCGGCACAATATGTTTTCTAAAAATTACAGGCATTTCAGGACAACTAGCAAATTAAGTGTTCAGGTCTCATCCAGATCCAGCTTTAGCAGTTTTCCATCATTAACAACTGCTTCACTCCCTTAAAAGGTCCTGTAATCTCTTTTATAAATCTCTTGACATCACCAGCTGGCCCCTGTCCACACCACTCAGAGCATTTTTCTTAAAACAGTGCTGGAGGGGCCTCAGAATTTTCCACCTCTCTGAGCAGCCGTGCTGTGCCATTCACTGGCCGAAGGCAGCCTCTGTAATCTGAGCTTCACATAAATGATAACACTTTAACTGCAGCCAAGTTTAATTCAGAACAAATGTTCCCCATGCTCATACCTTTTTGGAAAAGCAGCCCAGTCTAACAGCTAGAACAGTGATGGGGGTCGGAGCCAGAGTGGGGGTGGGGTGGGATCTCTAAGTGCAAATCTGACTGCCCATACTAATATGCTGGGCTACTGTAATCTAGTCATCTGCCTGCCTGTAGCCCTGTGTCCATGTGTGAGACAGAGGCATAATTCTCCATCACTGTCTATTGTACATCTACCATATATTCCAGGAAATGTTCTTGCCAAGCCTGATGGTAAAATGGAGTATTCTAGTTAGTCAAATATTCTGGTTAGTGGGAAGTTACCATGGATATAAAGTTTACTGATGAGACTATCATAAAAAGCTCGTTTCTGAGCAGACATTTGTGCACCCATGTTCATAGCAGCATTATTCACAATGATTTCCCCCAAAGAAGAAACAATTCAAATGTTCATCAATAGATGAATGGATTAAACAAAATTTAGTGTATGTGTGCAATGGAATATTATTCAGTCTTAAAAAGAAAGGAAATTTTGATATATACTACAACATGGAAGAAACTTGAGGACATTAGGCTAAGTTAAATTAGCCAGTCACAAAAGGATGAATATTATGATTCCACTTATATGGAGTACCTATAACAAGTAAATTCATAGAAACAGAAAATAGGATACAGGTTATCAGAAGCCAGGAAGAGGGGATAATGCACAGTTATTGTTTAGTGGGTGTAGACTTTCTGTTTGGGATGATAAACGTTATGGAGATAGTGGTGAATTCACTTAATATCACTGAGTTGTTAATTTTAAAATGGTTAAAACAGGCCAGGCAAGGTGGCTCATGCCTATAATCCTAGCACTTTAAGAGGCCAAGGTGGGTGGATCACTTGAGCTCAGGAGTTCAAGACCAGCCTGGGCAACATGGCAAAACCCCATCTCTACAAAAATTACAAAAATTAGCCGGGTGTGGTGACACACACCTATAGGCCCGGCTACTTGGGAGGCTGAGGATTGCTTGGCCCAGGAGGTAGTTGCAGTGAGCCAAGATCAATCACCTACTGCACTCTACCCCTGGTGACAGAGTGAAATCTCGTCTTAAAAAAAAAGGATTAAAATAGCTTTTTAAAAATCATGTTTCCAAAGATATTATAACACTTCCCTAAATAAGGTGTTTGGGTTTCTTGTGTAACTACAGGGTCACTGTTACAAATATCAACCATTATTCTGTTGATGAGCAGATATTCGGGTCAGATATTCTAATCAACATGATCTTAAATCAACAAGTATGTACTACTTTGTAGCATTCAAATTCTTCAGAATGTCAGTTAGAATAATAAACAGACTAATAAAAATGCCACACTTTGGAATATTAGAATACCTGAAAGCACATTTGAGACCATCTCAGGTGCTACCCAAGGCAGTTTTTATGGTTATTTCCATGGAGGTTTTGAAATACTTTATTGCCTGAAGGGTTATATGAAACTGATTTCCGTCTGAATATCCATGACAGGGTAAACTGTCTCTTATGTTAGAGATGGATGTTACTTCATTCAGTGTGCAGTTAGTGAGTGCCTGCTATGTGCCATGGTTGTGTGAGACATCTGATCATTTAGCCAACAGATATTTATTAGTCGCTGACTGTGTGCTCTATGAATGTCTCTTCACAGTGGAAAGAAATAGATGAAACGATTCTTGTTCTGGAGGAATTCACTTTGATCTATCAAGGAGTTAAGACTGGTATTGAGATAGTACAAAAATAAAGCACTAAAATTGCTTCAGAGGGTACAAAAGTGATGCCATGGAGTTCAGAGCAGGAGAGGTCACTTCGTATGGCAGCCAGGGGTGGGTGGAGGTGGAGAGTGGGAGGAGACACAGAAAATGTCATGGGGGAGGCAGTATTTGAGCTTGGCATTAAAAGATTCTGTTACTTCCATGGGCAAGATCAGAAAAGCCCATTCCAGGTAGAGGAAGCAGCCAACCAGACTCTTACTGACCATCACTTGATATGCTTGAGGCTACAGTGCCCTCCTGTCCCCTCTGCAGATACACTTTGAGGTTACCTGAGACTTTGTGGTCAGTCAATGAGTCCTGCTCAGTTGTCCACTGAGCTCTACAGCCCTTCCCAAGTCACCTCCAAGGACCTGGTCACACAGGATTAGAAGTGAGATGAGCCAGGCTTGCCAAGACGTGTCTGAGCTCAGACCTCTGTCCTGTGGCTTTGTATCCTTGGGCCAAAAAATGATGAGAGTCCCAATAAAGGACTTGTCCTCCTATTTTAGCCAATGGAGGACAAAGAGAGAAAAAGTGGTTATTTGTTTCAGGGTCACAATTCCTCAGAGAAAATAAAAAGTAGAGGTCTGGGCAGAGAATGAAGTCTGAACTTGTCCACCAACCTATTTTACACATTTGTGCGTGCACATGCTTGCACACACAGACATACATGGTTTCATTGGCAAGAAGGAATTGAACCAGCTCTGTTCTGTACTCACTGACAGGACAAAAATCCTTTATTTCACAACACAAATCCCCCAACAGTGATTACCCCTTGACATCTGAGAGTTGCACTCTGATAGTGGATGTTTCCTTGAGGTCTGCTTTTGTGGAGGGAAGGTGGGTCTGGAGGGGAAGGGAAAGCACATGTACTGATCTGCCACATGCTTGAAGGTGCCCAAAACATTTACTGATCTTATCTCCTTTAATCCTCACACCCACTCTGGAGGCCAGGCATTACTGACTCTACTTGTAACTAAGAACTAAGACTTCAAACTTGTGCTCATATGTTTAAAGTCCATGTGGCATCCAAGTGTGGGAAAATATACAGGAAGAGGAACCAGAGGCAAACTTTTCCAAATATGCAGTTTTGCCCAAAGTTGACCCCATGCATCTGTCAACTTTCTGAGCAACAATCTGAGCACACACTCATACACACACACACATACACACAGAGACTTATAAGTTTGAGCCCAGTCATCACACTGCCTGAGTTTGAATTTTGGTCCATCACTTATGAGCTCTGTAACCTTGATAACATAACCTCTCTGTGCTTTAGCTTCCTCATCTGTAAACCAGAAACAATTACTGTATGTTGTTTGAGATGGCGCATAATAATATGGGATGGGGGGAGGTAGGTGGGGATATAGGTGAAGCAAAATTGGCCATCAGTTGATTATTGTTGATGAGTTGATCATTGTTCATGGGGGCTCATCATATTTTTTGTCTGCTTTTGTATATGTTTAGAATTTTCCATCTTAAAAACTTGTAAGAAGCATTATTCATACTAGTCAAAAGGTGGAAACAACTCAAATATCTATCAACAATAAATTGATAAGCAGAATGTGGTATTAACATATCATGAAATATTATTCAGCTTTAACAAAGAAGGAAATTCTGACACATCCTACAATGTGGATGAAACTTTAGGAATTACACATGCTAAATAAAATAAGCCAGTCACAAAATGACAAATACTGTATGACTCTACTTGTATGATGTACTTAGTACAGGCAATTTCATGGAGACAGAAAGTAGAAGAGTGGTCATCAGGGCCTGGAAGGAAGGAGAAATGGGGAGTTATAGTTTAATAGGTACAGAGTTTCTGTTTGGGATGATGAAAAAGTTGTGGAAATGAGTAGTGGTAACGGCCGTGCAATGTTGCAAATATGCTCAATGCCATTGAACTGTACACTTAAAAATGGTTAAGATAAATTTTGTTATGTATATTTCACAATAAAAAAGTTTTAAAACAATGAGATTATGCATGTATAATAGCACAGTTTCTGGCATGTTGTAAGCTCTCAGTTGATAGCTGTTATTAGCAGATGCATGTCATGGTGGCATTAGTGGTACATTGAGACAAGAAGGTCCATCCAGGCTTTCAAAGATGTGTTTTGGGAATATGTTACATTGGCTGGTACCCGGAATTTCTCCTCCTAGGCCCTGTGTCCAAACCTATGCATGCCTGTATTACCTGGCTCTACAACTATGGTATATGCAATTTCTTGGCACACCAGGGAGGCATTCATGACCTAGTGGCTTACAAAACAATAAAGTTTCTGGTCACCATGGCTAGCTGTCACGTAAGTTGTAGGTTACCATGATGAGGTAGAAGTAGGTCTCCTGCGTAAAGTGGAGAACTAGCAGACAATTTGTGGGTAAAACCCAGGTCCCCTCCCAGCCTACTACAAAAGGTGATTTCCACAGACCAGGATGCCCTAACAGGCTGCCAAGTCATAATGCAAGGATTCAGCCCACACACAAGTGCTCTTGAGCCCTTTTAAAAACTTAATTTGCTAACAACTGCAGTCACCCAGTAGAAGTAGTTTTAGCAAGGCTGCAGGGGTCCCCAAAACACCACCATGTGTGAATAGTAATAATCTTGGCATTCTGGTATGCACCTACCACCTCTGCCTTTCATAATAATAATAGTTTACTTTCAGTCCATGCCTTATAGTTTAAAAAAGCCCTTTGCTTATATTTGTTTATATTTCACCTAATCCTTATGAGAACCTTCCAAGAGAGGTACAAGTATGGCTCCCATGGTGCAGAAGAGGAAACTGAGGCTGGGGAAGATTATAGGGTTTTTCCGAGATCATATAGGTATAAGCACTGGAGCCAGGTCTGAAGGCAAGCCACCCTCCATGCTCACCCCACACCTTCTGTGTATTCCTTCTCTTTAATCCTTGACTTTTATAACCCACTGCACTGTACCCCTATCTACCTGTGGCTTCCTTGATAGGAGGGACTTTCTGAAAGAAGACATGTCTACAAAGCAAGACCAAAGAAAGGGTACTTTGCTTTCCTTATGACTCCCTAGGGAAAGTGTCAAGTTCTTGAATTTGGAATGGCAATGCCATCTCAAAAAGCCTTTTAGGGATCCCACTACCTTGATGCCTCTCTAAGCACTATTAATCCCCAGACTTCTATCTTGCTTTGCTGACCCATATCCCACATGACATCCCTACAAGGCAAGGAGCAGAATTTGGATGTCGCCCCCAACAGAATGGTAACGTGGTTGTTTCGGCATTCAGAACATCCCATGATGTCTCTATCTATCCTCTGGCATTCACAACATATAAGACCACCCTTTGCTCCCATTCCCCACATACTCTCTATACAGTCCTTTAGCAACACTCTGAATTCTGAATTTAACCTACATACAAGTGCCATCTGGGACAGCAAACTATACCCCACTGACCTGCAACCAAATTCTCTCTGCTCAGGGGCAAAAGACTTCCACTCCTGAGAGTTGTGCCTGAATCAGAATTGCCTTTACTACCCTCACAGCCAAGACTCTCCCACTCGGTGCTTGCTCTTTCTTTCGTTAGTTGACTCATTCATTCATTTTTCCAAGATTAATGCTATAGACATGCATTTTGTCTTCCTACCCCAGTGAGTTGGTGTGAACCAAAATATCATGTACGATTCAGGTATGGAAATGAAATGTCAAGGAAAGTTCATTTGTGACTCAGAATACTATTGAGACACCCACCCACATCTCAACAGGGTTGTTGAGTGCTAATAAAGCCCCCTTAGCGTGTATTGTGTTTCATAGCTATTATTTCATACACAGCTTGAACAGAGCAGAGGATAGTTACAAAAAGGTTACGCAATCTTTCTCAGGTTCTTTTCCTAGCATCAGGTAGGGTTCTAAATTAGGGAAAGCTTATGACATTTCCACTCTGATTTATCTCCTGAGCCTCATTTTCTTCATTTATTCTTTGTCATCACCCGCCCCCTGCTCCCAGCCATCTTACCATAACCAATTTCTGGTCATGTCGAGGTCAGTGCTCAGGACAGGGACACTTTCAAAGACTCCAGGAAATAAGAATCTACGCCATTCTATCATTTCCAGTTTTTCCATGATTTAGAACAATTCAAAGCCCTAAATATAGAAGAAGCCATTTGGGTCAGCTTTTTCTACCCCTGGCCTTTTGTTGGGTTGGTGCAAGGGTAATTGAGGTTTTAGCCACTATGCTTAATACATGGGAGGAAGCTGAAGCCGGGAGAAGTGAAATGGCTTTTGAAAGGCACACAGCTAGCTGAGAGCAGAGCTGATGCTATAGCTCAGGCTTCTGGGTCCTGTCATCATCCCACTAACCTGGCAGAGCTCGGCAAGGCTATGCTCCTGAGCAGGGCTCCCCTGGCTGGCCGAACATCGCCTGTTCGTGGGCCACTCAGCTGATGGCTACCTAGTTCCCTGCTGTTCTGTGGATGGCAGAGCAGTCTCTGGTGCCCTCAAGAGGCAGAACTGAGTAGTGGTGCCCTCATAAAAGATCTAGATGCAGCCTGAGAAATGAACCCTCAGATCCACCTCCACTCCAATTTTACAGAACACTTTGGATTCATCCTTTTATTTTAAAGATCGTGAAACATTTTTTTAGAATATCAAAATCTATTTGAAACACAAACTTCCCTTAATGCCCTCAAAAGCATAGACTAGAGACCAGGCGCTGTGGCTCACGCCTGTAATCCCAGCACTTTGGGAGGCTGAGGCAGGCGGATCACAAGATCAGGAGTTCGAGACCAGCCTGGCCAACATGGTGAAACCCCCATCTCTACTAAAAAAAAAAAAATAGCCAGGCAGGTGGCGTGTGCCTGTAATCCCAGCTACTCAGGAGGCTGAGGCAGGAGAATTGTTTGAACCCGGGAGTCGAGTTTGCAGCGAGCCAAGATCACGCCACTGCACTCCAACCTGGGCAACAGAGCAAGACTCCATCTCAAAAAAAAAAAAAAAAAAAAAAGAAAAAGAAAAGAAAAAGAAGCATAGACTAGAACTAGGGCCTGGACCCCTGTGAGAACCAAGAAGCCTGTAGGCCCAGGCCATGCGCCTGTTCCCCTGAGAACCTCTCCGGAACCAAAACTTGAAAGGTGTGAGCAGAAAGGAAAAGTGATGAGGTAACTCCATGGATAACCCGTTACTGGCTTCCTCTCTTGGTCGTAGGAGAGCCACAGCGCTGCCTTCTCATCAAAGGACTGGAAACACCTATGTTCAGGATGCACAGCCCTGGGTGATGAGTGGGGGCTGACTCATAGTCAAATAAGGAAATGGACAAGAATATCTCCCTGGTGGTGTCCTGAAGCCCTGGCCTCCCTAGAGGTGCTGGGAAGGGAAGTATGAGAGTGCTACAGGAATGTGCATGGGAAGGAGGAAAGGAACCAACAAAGGGTGATCTAGATGGGGGGCACCACGAGTGGAGGAGTCAGGAAGGCCTGGGAGTTTGCAGAGCAGCAGTGACAGGGAGTGAGGCCCAAGCCATCAACTTCATTGCTAAGAGTTGTACGGAATCCAAGGCTGTCTGCATCTTTGTTCTGTAAAAGACATCTAGACACTCGGGACTTTACTAACCACTCACACATACTCTATGCAAGCAAAATTAATTGTTCTATTGTCTATTCCCACAGTCCTGTGTAGACACTTATCTTGTGTTACATTTGGTTTCATATCTGACTCCAACTATCCAATTCAATAAATATTTATCCAGTGTTTCTGTTTGGCAGGCACTGTGCTACCACAAAAGACTTAAGCAACTCTGTCTCGTTTGTCTCTAAGCCTCCTGCACTGCCAGCAAAATGCAATTTGATAACTACTAGATTTAAATACTGTATTTTTAGGCAGGACAAATAGAGATGCTGATTCCATTTGTGAAGTATGGAATTCTAGGCACTTGGGTTTCTAGTTCATAGTTCTATGTGTGTTCTTGTATATGTGGTCAATGGGGGCCATTCTCTCCCTGACCCTCTACTATCTTTTTCTTCCTCATCCTCACTCTAAGGAAGATGGTTGTATTAGTCAGGGTAATTAACCCCAGCTCCTGTCACAAATAATCCCTAATCTCAGTAACTTAGCACAATAAAAGTTTATTTCTCACATAATTTTTTTTTAAATTTTTTAAAATTATACTTTAAGTTCTGGGATACATGTACAGAACGTGCAGGTTTGTCACATAGGTATGCATGTGCCATGGTGGTTTGCTGCACCCATCAACCTGTCATCTACATTAAGTATTTGTCCTGATGGTCTCCCTCCCCCACCCCCACCCTACCCCCTGACAAGCCCTGGTGTGTGATGTCCTCCCTGTGTCCATGTGTTCTCATGGTTCAGCTCCCACTTATGAGTGAGAACATGCAGTGTTTGGTTTTCTGTTCTTGTGTTGGTTTGCTGAGAATGATGGTTTCCAGCTTCATCCGTGTCCCTGCAAAGGACATGAACTCATCCTTTTTATGGCTGCATAGTATTCCATTGTGTATATGTGCCACATTTTCTTTATCCAGTCTATCACTGATGGGCATTTGGGTTGGTTCCAAGTCTTTGATATTGTCTCACATAAATTTGAAGATTCTGTTTCTTCACATACTTCCAGGCACAGCAAAGCATAATGGCAGGTCACAGATTCAGACATTCTTGGTCAAGTCGCTCTCCTTGGCAGCTCTCTCCTAAAGTGGCAACTCAGCATCCAAGCTCCTCCTATCCTGTGGCTCCACCATCCCCTAGGCGCTCCTTGTCACCTCTCCTGGATCCTCTGCATTCAGCCAGATGACAGTCAAAGAGAGGGATGAAAGGCCCTGTACCTGGAACGTAACTACCTCAGCCCAGAGGTTACACACATCCCCTCTGCTTAAGATCTCTTGATGAGAACTAGTAGCATGGTTCCTCTCACATATGTCAGAAGCTGAGATGGGTTCTCAGGCTGGAAAGCTGCTTGCTAGCAGTAATTCCATCTCAGAAGGGAACAAGAATTTTTGGTGTAGTCGGCTATGCCGAAGAAGTACTTTGGAATAATTAAGCATTAAAAGTTCTGTCATGAAAGATAGAGAAAGCAAAAGAAAGATTGTCTTATAAATACTATATTCTGTAAAATCTGGAAAAATAACCTGTTCCTGGGGAGATTTGTCTAGAATGATCAACTGTACCCCCAAGGATCCTCCGTAACTCTGCCAGGAGCTCCATAGAGTTGCTCCCCTGGGTTACCATCAAGTTGGAGCTAGAACCCAAGGGTACAAATACAGATGAGTGGGAGCAGGGGTGCCTGCACACCAAGTGCCCTTCAAGACTGGCTGTCTTCAGACTGAAAGGAAGTCTTACTTGATGGGAAAGGCAAAGAAGCCCTCTGCGTCATTCTCTGGAAATAAGACTGTCTTCTTTCAAGTAAAAATTCTGTCCCTTCACACACTTCCAGGCACAACAAGGCATAATGGCAGGTCACAGATACAAATAAGCTCCCTGTGTCAGAATTTCTGAGCTGAGAAAGATGGATGACTAACTGAAACCTTTGATAGCAAAGGAAGAAGCGGTTTGAGGAATCAGCTTGAGAGAAAAAGGAAGCCCCGACCTCCTCTGCCTGCCTTCACTGGTCCAAAAAGAAATGGGTTTGGAGCCACGGATATCTACATCTCTTCCTTTAAAATATGAGACCTAAACATCAAAGGGTTCTCTGGTCTGAGGCGTGGGTTTGCACATAGAGGTGATGACTTGTCAATGATGTATTTTAAATTGAGTGCCAATTAGGCTACAGGAAGTAATATAATTAAAATTTAGCGACAGTTCTAAAACTTGATTGAAGACCTGGAATAGCCTGTTTGAAGTAAAATGAATAACGCTTCACTTTTTTGCCAAAACACAGATATAAATATTACCCAAGCCTAAAATCCTGCCCAATCAGCTCCTTGTATGGAGCTGTGGGAGAGATGCAGTGGAAGAAGGGGAAGAGTTTGTTAGAAGGCTACAGATAAGCCTTATGCAATGAACCAACTAACGACATGGGAAACGGGCCTCCTAGAAAAGGTGGATCCTACGGAGTGAACTCTCTCCCTTCCCTGGAGCTACCAAAGAGAGGAAAAAAGAGAGCAAAGGGCTAAACAGATATTGATGTCACAGCATCATCACCATTGATGCTGACCCCTGAACACTAACCTGTGGCTCCTAAATTCTTTCTGCACAACTATAAGACTAATCCAAAAACGTAGGTGGGGGACTGGCCTGTAAGTAGGGGCTGAGTAGCTCTAACTATAAAAGGTTTACAAGTAGGGACTGGGTACACATTATATTATCGTCGTCAGAGAATGCAGTATGAAGCATCCTGTATGGTTAGTGGAGTTCGAATTAAGATTTAAAAGGATGTAATTCTTAATTCACAACTAAGAAATTGACATTGGGACAATCCACAGAGGTCATTCACATTTCACCAGTTTTACATGCACTGATGTATGTGTGTGTGTAGTGTTGTTCACTTTTATTGCATGTGAAGCCAGGCATGGTGGCTCATGCCTGCAGTCCCAGCACTTTGAGAAGCTGAAGCAGGTGGGTCACTCGAGGCCAGCCTGGCCAACATGGTGAAACCCTGTCTCTACTAAAAATACAAAAATTAGCTGGCTGAGGCATGAGAATCACTTGAACCCAGGAAGCAGAGTGAGCCAAAATCATGCCACTGCACTTCAGCCTAGGCAACAGAGCGAGACTCTGTCTCAAAAAAAACAAACAAACAAACAAAAAGGTTGCATATGTAGATTGATGTGATCACGAATATAATCAAGACACAGAACTGCTCCACCACCATAGGGCTCTGTTATAGCCCTAAAGGGCCATCCCCACCCTGTCCCCCATTTCTTACCGGTGGCAACCACTAATCCGTTCTCCATCTCTATAATTTTATTTCAAGACTGTGTAAGTGGAATCATATAGTTTGTGACCTTTTGAGATTGGCCTTTTTCACTCAACATAATTTTTTTGAGATCCATCCAAGTGGTTCCACGTATCAATTGTTTGTTCCTTTTTATTGCTATATAGTACCCCATGGTGTGGATGTACCACAGTTTGTCCATTCGTCTGCTGAAGAACATTTTGGTTGTTTCAAGTTTGGATCATTTACGAATAAAGCTACACTTAACAACAACAACAATAACAAAAGGACACACTTCTTGTCTTCTAAACCAATGATTCAAACTTAGTGCAAATACGAATCATCCTGGGTATAGGGAGGAGAGTGTATTGAAATGCTAATTCCCGGGGCTCCAACTAGAAAAGTAGTCTGGGATTGGACCAGATGTCTGCATTTCTAGTAAACATTACTAGGCAATTCTCAAATAGGTGCTGGGGACATAGTTGAAAACAACTGTGGGCCAAGAGGCTACAATCTGGTGGATTTGATAGAATTAAAAATAATTTCTATCATCAAATATATATATTTATATATAAGTATATATATATTTATATATAAGTATGTATAGTTATATATAAGTACATATTTATATATATATAAAAGTATATATATATAAAAAAGTATATATATATATATATATTTTTTTTTTTTTTTTTTTTGAGATGGAGCCTTACTCTGTTGCCCAGGCTGGAGTGCAGTCTCATGATTTCAGCTCACTGCAACCTCTGCCTCCCCGGTTCAAGAAATTCTCCTGCCTCAGCCTCCTGAGTAACTGGGACTACAGGCGCACACTGCTATGCCTGGCTAATTTTTTGTATTTTAATAGAGACAGGGTTTCACTGTGTTGCTTGGACTGGTCTCAAACTCCTGAGCTCAGGCAATCCACCTGCCTCAGCCTCCCAAAGGCTAGGATGATAGGTGTAAGCCACTGTGCCCGGCTGAAAAATAATTTTTCCTAAAAGAAAAAACAGCTTTGTTGCTTGATACCATCTCATCATGGAACTTTCAAAAACTGAATATGTATATTTCATTTTTTGGCAGTACACACTTTGCATTTCAAAGTTGTGATCTATTTTTTATATTTTTAGGCTGATTCTGTGTCTTGAGAAAGCCAAATGTTGCATTGTTAGTGTAGGCACAGATGTGTGGAGTCACTGCAGGTGAATGTCTCCAACAAGGCAGGAAAATCATGGGTCCTTTTTAAAACAGATGGTAGAAGGACAACCACCGATTCTATAAAACACGAACAGTTACACCATATTGTTCTATTTACAACAAATATATGAAGCAGGAGTATTTTCTTCAAAAGTGGTATTGATTCTAATTAAACTGACCTATAGCAGATTTTTAAAACTATTTTTAATTTGAAATGTTTATTTGGGAAGAATGGCATGAAATACTTCACACATTAGCTGATGTAGAAATAATATAATTGTACCCATAATGGAATAAAATAACAAAAGACTCTCTGAGTTGAAAGGGATACTAAACGTAAACTATTCCAACCACCTAGCTAATATTTGTCAGCCTGTGGAAATAGAAACTACAGGGCCAGGTGTATTGGCGCATGCTTGTAATCTCAGCACTTTGGGAGGCCTAAGCTGCTGAAGAGATTGTCGGGCCTTAGGAGTCGAGACTAGCCTGGGTAATATGGCAAAAATACCATATTCTACAAAAAATACAAAATTAGCCAGGCATGGTGGTGGTGGTGGCCTGTAATCTGAGCTACTTGGGGAGGCTGAGGCAGGAGGACATCTGGAGCCTGGAGGTCGAGGCTGTTGGCAGGATCGTGGCTACTGTAATTGAAGTTCGGGCAACAGAGTGAAACCCTTGAAGAAGGAAGGGAAGGAAGGAAGGAAGGGAAGGAAGGAAGGAAGGAAGGAAGGGAAGGAAGGAAGGAAGGAAGGAAGGAAGAGGGAGGGAGGGAGGAGGGAGGAGGAGGGAGGGAGGGAGGGAAGGAAGGAAGGAAGGAAGGAAGGAAAGAAAGAAAGACAGACAGACGGGAGGGAGGGAGGATGGATAGTCCTGGGAGGCATAAGAACTGAGTTTAAGTTTCAGCTTTGCCACTTGGCCAGCAGCTGTATAATATTAGACATGTGGCTTAAGTTTCCTCGGCCTCAGTTTCCTCAACTGTAAAATAATATGGTGACCATCGTGGTCTCTTTCAGTCCTAACATTCTATGATTCCCTTCTCCAATCTTTTCTCCCTCTAGATATTTATTCATAACCTGAAAAAGAAAGATGAGCTGATTTTCACATTGCAAATTATCTCTCAATTTAGAATGAATGAATTAGAACATACATATGGACAAAGATAAAAAGAAACTAAACCTAAAATTAAAATCTCCTTATCTAAAACACTTCAAATATGAATAAATTAGCTCCCAATAGAATCAGAAGGAAAAGACATTCTCTGATATAATGCTAAAGAAGATAATGATAATCACCAAACCAATGGTGCTGTTCTATGAGAATGAGCTGTATTTAAAGTGGAATTTGTGTGTTCTTCAATACAGATAAATAGAGCTATCAAATACACAGTTGTCACAGATTATCTCTGGAGACACAAATTTATGCTTTAAGAACTAAAACTCAGCATCCCTTTGATGCTTAATGGGATATGCCATCCTGATGATATATTGCTTTCATCAGTAAGGTGATTTCCTCTTGTCTTTCTAAGTAATCTATGCAAAAACCTCTTGCGAACCTTTCTTAAAAGATTACGTGGGTATCATCTCAGTTTTAAAATCTTATTAATACAAATAAATAGCTTTCGTTCAGTGCTTTGCACCTTTAAAGTATAGCACATGGTATGAGCTCAATAATTGTTTCCTAAGTGAATGATTTAAATTGAATAAAGCACCAGACACTTGACAAATGGAATCACTGATACAGTTGAAACAGCACTGGAATCAGGGTCTTGACTGCCTCTTGCTAGCTCTATGATTCTGGGCAATTTATATAACATCTTTGAGCCTCGGTATTCTCATCTGTAAATGGAGACAATTCTACCCAAACACTAAGCTTAATGGGAGAATTAAAATAGATGATGTGAAAAAGGAAATCTATGAAAAACTTCAGTTCATATTATTCTCATGATGAGTCTAAATACATTCCCTCCCTAAGACGGGGAACAAGTTCTCTCTCACTTCTATGCAACACCATGCTGGATGTCTTAGCAATGCAATGAGACAAGATTGGAAAGAAAGAAATAAAACTGTCTTAATCCTCAGACAATATGATCATCTACATAGAAAGTCCTGAAGAATCTATAAAAAATGAACTAATAAGTGGTATAACAAGTCATAGGACACAAAGTAAACATACACTCAGAATATACAGGAGGAAATGATGTTACTGGTAACCTCAGAAATCCAAACAAGAGCCAGATACTTTAGATAACAAAAAGAATCTAAGGCCACACAATCATGGCATGTATTCCATATTTCATTTTCATGAGAATTATGTGCATTTGGTTTTGCACATGATATATTTTCATAAGCTTGCCTTGAAAGGAAAAACTTAAGTTTTTAGATGAGCAAATATATCTATGAGATAAGCTAGTTTGCAAAGTCAATTTTAATCATGCATACAATTTTACAGAGTGATGAGTTCCTTCTGGAAGCCATCAAGTTCTTGCAACTTGAATAGACAAGAGAAGACCTTTTGCAAAGGCCACTAAACTCCACTATAAAACAAATGTCGTCTGGGGTCACCACCTATCTTGAGGGGAAAAAGTCAAATATGTATTGGGCTGCTCTTAATGTGATTGACCATTTTAGCAGATTTGTTAAATATTCATATGATTCTCTGGTGGGAAAGACATCCTGTATTTACATCAGTGAGTAATTTTTCTTGTTGCTGCAATAGATTATATATGAGAAACAGTCTTACCGATCTTGCAAGTAACTGAGAGCTTATGGAAGAAAGATTAATATTTTACTGAAAAGGATGCAAGCGTTCATTATATGAGAAGCCATGTAACTGATGTATATCATCTCTAACATCAATAATTTACATAATGGAAGGTTCAGTTACTGGAATTTGAAAACATCCATACACTTGCCTTAGTGTACCTTGTATTTTATGTGTCCTAAGATGGATTTTTATGGCACTGTCTATGTTAGCCCTGTCCTATGCAAAAATCTGAGAAAGCAGTTTTGATGTATAATTAATTATATTTTCCAACACACATTTAACTAGAAAACTGTTAAAAATGTTTGCCCACTTATCACTTAAGATTATCAGATATATCACCAGTAGTATGCACATCACCTTGGGAAACACTGATATCATGGAAAAAACACTATAACTGCAGCCAAAATACCTAAATTCAAATTATGATTCTGCTGTTTAGTAGTTATGCCACCTCAAAACATTAGTTCACATTTCTGAGCTTCTGTTTCATTTTTAAAAGGAGGAGCAATAAAAAGCATATTTGGGGATCATCTGGAACACCAACATATAATCAAATATTGCCACATATTTCAAGGTTTGTGTCTGCATTTGCATCTTCATATAAGCCCAGTGGAGTTCAATGAAGTCACAGGGAATAGAGTCTTCTTAGTAGTTCAAACAGAGAAAAATGGGGGCAGAACTGAATCATCCCAAGGCCTCCAATAGCACAGGCGGCTGAATTCAAAATAATCTGCACTTAAGCCATCAACACTATATTCAGGAATTTCCATTCTTAAAAAATTATGAATAATCCATTTATGCCAAGAGAAGACTCAATGATGTTGCAGCATAAATTGTCATTGCAGAAGAAAAGTTTTGTCTTTGAACTATTAAAAGAATTTAACATGACCACGGTAACAGTCATGGGTCAATTGCCATTTTGACATTAGGATATATCAAACTTTATTACCAATACATTAAAAATCAAGCACTGTCACTTAGGGATCACTGGCTGACAATATAATCATAAATGCAAATGTAAATGAACACTTTTAAATCTCACTGAAGTATTCCATATGTTCTAGAACACTTTATATCTGACTTTTAGAATATTTTCAAAATGAAAATATAAGATTAAAAAATTCTGATGGGAAGATTTAAATATCATCAGATTTTTTTTCCTTATTATGACATCAGTACTCTCATAATGTCAGATTTACCCTCATCTTACTCTTATACAATTACCTACATATAAGATGTTTTGTAAGACATTTACATATGAAGATATGTTATTGATACAGTCACTATACCATACAGTTAAGTTGTAGACTAAATCTGTGACCAAGAAAAAGAAAATTAACACAGGCCTGGCACGGTGGCTCTCTGTAATCCCAGCACTTTGGGAGGCTGAGGCAGGTGGATCACGAGGTCAAGAGATCGAGACCATACTGGCCAACATGGTGAAACCCCGTCTCTACTAAAAATACAAAAATTAACCAAGCGTGGTTGTGTGCACCTGTAGTCCCAGCTACTCGGGAGGCTGATGCAGGAGAATCACTTGAACTTGCGAGGCAGAGGTTGCAGTGAGCCGAGATCATGCCACTTCACTCCAGCCTGGCAACAGAGCAAGACTCCATCTCAAATTTAAAAAAGAAAATTAACACAAAAAATTACAACTTACAACTAGATATGAAATCTTTAAGACATCTGTTAAAGGCAGGCAATCTTCATCTTTATGTTGGTAGGAGTTTTCTGGTTCATTCTTGGCCTTCAAAGGATGCATGAGTGTAGTCCTAGAATGGGAAGTATGTCCCATTCATACAGTTGTGATTAATGAAAATTTGGGCGTATTCACCCAGGCCTTGTGTAGACCTACTCCATTGGTTAGAATACTTTTAGCAGCAATAACAGATCATCCTCATTCATTTTGGCTTTCACAAAAAAGGCGTGTATTTTTCCCTATAATAAGATATTTGGAGGTTGAGAATTTCCATGTATCATGCACCAGATCCAGCTCTTCTTCTTTGTGGTTCTCCTGGTAGCAAGATGGCTGCAGCCATTCCAATTCTAAACATGGCACTCAAACACAAAAAATCTCAGAGATAGGAAAGGGATTGCTTCTTCTAGGCATATTTATTATTATTATTATTATTATTATTATTATTATTATTATTTTGAGATGGAGTTTCGCTCTTGCTGCCTAGGCTGGAGTGCAATGGCTTGATCTCAGCTCACTGCAATGTCTGCCTCTCGGGTTCAACAGATTCTCCTGCCTCAGCCCGCTGAGTAGCTGGGATTACAAGC
Source organism: Papio anubis (assembly GCF_008728515.1). NCBI lineage: Eukaryota > Metazoa > Chordata > Mammalia > Primates > Cercopithecidae > Papio > Papio anubis. The sequence continues at coordinate 132,329,071 of NC_044976.1, read as the reverse complement.
GCCTGCCACCATGTCTGGCTAATTTGTGTGTGCGTGTATTTTTGGTAGAGATGGAGTTTCACCGAGTTGGCCAGGCTGGTCTCGAACTCCTGACCTCGGGTGATCTGCCCACCTCGGCCTCCCAAAGTGCTGGGATTATAGGTGTGAGCCACCACACTGGGCCCCCTAATGTGTATTCCTTAGAGAAAAGAAAAACTTTTCCCAGAAAAATCTCAGTCATGTCCACCACATTTCATTAGCCAATAATTGGCCAAAAATGCTCACCTCTAAATAAGTGACTGGCAAGAAAATGGGACCAACATGAGTAGTTTAAGCTAACTGGGACTTAATTCTGAGCAGGACTTTGGGTTACCATCCAGTGAATCACTTAGACAGAGGTGGATCACTGTGAGCAAGAAAAAAGAAGGAAATGGATAGCAGATGGGCATAAATAAACAAATCATGTCTTCCACTCACCAACTGGGCATTTTAACTAATTAACCAAGTTACAATTGATAGAGATTTAATTATATTGTTTTTCATACCTGAGGAAGTTGTCTACTCTCTAATAATCAACTAATTTATTGAATATTTTTTATGATTCCATGTTTTCTCCACTCTTGGTTAGTTAGCTATATTGGGTTGAATAATGTCCCCTAAAATTCATGTCCACCAGAAGCTCAGAGTGAAACCTTATTTGGAAATAGAGTCTTTGCAGACTCCACTAGTAATTAGTTTAAGATGCAGTCATGCTGAATTCGGATGGATGCTGATCCAATGTCTGGTGTCCTTATAAGAAGTGAAAACAGAGACATAGACACCCAGAAGAATGCCATGTGATGCAGGCAGGAATTGGAGTGAAACATCTACAAATCAAGGAATGTCAAAGGAAGGCCAAAGACTGCTGGCAACCACCAGGAGCTAGAGAGCCAAGAAAGAGCCTTCAATCACTTTGGTTCTGCCGACACCTTGGTTTCAGACTTCTAGGTTTTAGAACAGTGAAAGAATAAATCTCCCTTGTTTCAGGCTGCCCAGTTTATGGTAGTTTGTTATGAAAGACCCAGGAAACTGATACATTAGCTACCTCTTGGCTTTATTTTTTAGGGGATTGCTTAGAGTTTACAATATTTTTAACTCACCACAGTCTACTTTCAAAATATTATACAATTTCAGGTATATTTTAAGAAATGTACAACTGTGTACTTAAAATGTTTCCCTCCCATCTTTTGCACTATTCTTGTATTTTATTTCTACTTGTGTTGTAGACCCCAAAATATATTTTGTTTTTTTAAGCTTTTGCCTTAGCAATTACATTTAAAGAGTTCTTAAAATGAGGGAAAGTCTCATATATTTCCACATATTTACCATTTCTTGATCTCTTAATTCCTTATCTATCTGGCTTTCCATCTGGTATTATTTTCTTCAGTCTGAAGAACTTCCTTTAGCATGTATTTTAATGCAGGTCTGTTGACGACAAATTTTCTCACCTCTGCTTATCTAAAAATGTCTTTATTTTGCCTTCATCTCTGAAGAATATTTTTGCCAGATATAGAATGTTCTGGGTTGATAGGCTCTTTGTTGTTGTTGTTCTTTCAGCACTTTAAATCGGTCATTACATTGTCTCCTGGCTTGCACTGTTTCTGATAATAAGTTCGGGAATTCCGATCATTATATCAATGTATATAATGTGTCTTTTTTTTTCTGGTTACTTTTAAGATTTTCTCTTTACTACTGGTCTTAGTGGCTTAATTATTATGTTCTTTTCTGTGTTTTTTGTGTATGAGTGTGTGTTTATATCACTTAGGGTTCATTTTGCTCCTTAGAGCATTGGATTTGTAGTTTTCATCAAAATTAAAATTTTTTAGTTATCATAGTTTGAAATATTTTTCTTCTCCCACCCTATGACTCCAATTACACATGTTAAGTCCCTTGATATTGCTCCACAGTTCGTGCTGGCACAGTTTGTTATTCTTCTCAGCGTTTTTGTTTTGTTTTGTTTTTTTTTTTTGAAATGGAGTTTTGCTCTTGTCTCCCAGGCTGGAGTGCAATGGTGCGATCTCGGCTCACTGCAACCTCTGCCTCCCGGTTTCAAGCGATTCTCCTGCCTCAGCCTCCTGAGTAGCTGGGGTTACATGCATGTGCCACCATGCCCAGCTAATTTTGTATTTTTAGTAGAAACTGGGTTTCACCATGTTGGCCAGGCTGGTCTCAAACTCCTGATCTCAGGTAATCTGCCTGCCTTGGCCTCCCAAAGTGCTGGGATTACAGACGTGAGCCACCGTGCCTGGCCTACTTTTAATAAAATTAATTTTGCTCTCTGTTGTTCATTTTAAATAATTTCAAAGTTGTCCAGTTTGTTAACCTTTTTTCTTTAGCTTCTATAATAATATGCTGTTCGGTCTATCCAGTGAAATTTTTACTGCAGGTATTGTATTTTTCAGCTCTAGAGATTCCATTTAATTATTTTTTGTCTTTCATTTCTCTTGTCATATTCATATTTTCCATTAAATCTTTTTGAGGCTTGCTTTATTTGTCTATTGTACGGGACAATTTATATTTTTTCCATGAAATATTGCAGAAATTTTACATTGTGGAAAATATTTATAATATCTACTTATGATATTTATATTTATAATATCTATTTTAACATATTGTCTACTAATTCTATCTTGGTTTCTTTCTTTCTTTCTTTTTTTTGAGACAGGGTCTCCCTCTGTTGCCCAGGCTGGACTGGAGTGCAATGGCACAATCATAGCTCACTATGACATCAAACTCCTGGGCTTTAGCAATCCTCCTGCTTCACCCTCCTGAGTAGCTAGGCCCACAGACATTTACTAATATTCCTGGTTAATTTTTTTTTTTTTTTTTTTTTGGTAGAGATGGGGTCTCACTATGTTGCCCAAGCTAGTCCATCTTGGTTTCTTTCTATTGAGTGATTTTTCTTTTGGTGATGAGCCACATTTTTTTTCTTTTATTTTTTATTTTTTTGCTTTTTTATATGTTTAGTTATTTTTTTATCAGATGCTGGACATTTTGAATATTACACTGTTGGTGGTGTTTTAATGTTTTCCTTTAAAGAAAGTTTAATTTTATTTTGAGAGGCAGTTAAGTTACTTGCAGACTAGCTTGATCCTTTTGAGACTTGTTTTAAAGCTTTTCTAGCGTGGACCTTGGGTAGGTTTTACTCAGTGGTATTGAGAGGCTTGTTTCTTCCTGACACCAACCAGTTCTGACACCAATGAGGTGTCCTACAATTCAATTCAATTCTAACACCAACTACCCAGAGTTAGCATCAGACTCCACAGGTTTAAGGGCTCAGTCCACAAGATTGCCCTTACTTCAGATGCTTCCCAATTATTGGGTCCCCAGGTTACCTCTGCTCTGCCCAATTTGAGTGCAAAGTTGGAAGTTCCCACAATCCCTCCCCGTTTCATGTTTGATACTTTTCTAGAATGACTCACAGAACTCAGAAAAGTGCTTTGCTTACTATTACTGATTTATGATAAAGGATACAACTCAGAAACAGCCTATGGAAGAGATGCATAGGGCAGGGCATGAGGGGAGGGGAACTCAGAGCATCCATTCCCTCCCAGTGCCTTGATGTGTTCAACAACCTGGAAGCTCTCCAAACCTTGTCACTGGGGGATTTTTATGGAGGTTCTCTTACTAGGGCATGATTAATTGAATCACTGGCCATTAGTGATTGACTTAATTTCTAGCCCTATTTCTCATCCCCACCCGGACCTTCCACTGCCACACACAACCCCCAGGTTGAGGGGTGGGGTGGAAAATTCCAAGCTTTCTTTCTGATGACCATCCCCCATCCTGAAGTTATCTAGTGGCCTGCCAAGAGTTGCCTTGTTAGAACAAAAGACATTCCTATCACCCTTATCATCCCGAAAATGCCAAGATTTTTAGGAGTGCTGTGTCCCATTGACCAGGGACAATGACTATATATCCTCCTACAATACCTGTGGTATTGTAGCTGATAAGCACTCAACAATCAGCTCTCTGGGGTGGGGGTGGTTGAAACAACTGTAAATTGTAGTATATGCTGATTTACTTGGCGTAAATATTCTATAATAGCTGATTTCCAGCTACCAATGTATGTCACTGAAGTTCAGAGAAGAGATATACATAACTGACTCTCACAAACCAGTGTGAGCCAACTCCAACACACCACTGCCTTTACTCTGGCCTAGTTGAGCCCTAATACTTCATGAAGCATAACCATTTTGGGGTCTCTACTGAGTGCATGACTGTTGAAAGAGGCCTCTCTACTCTGAATGGTCAGAAATTGAACATCTTGTCCATCCTGTGTGAGCTCTGGGAATTGCTTATCGTAGGTCTCTCTGGTAATTTTTCCTCCTCTCATAATTTTATCTGTACACCTGTCATGGAGTTTCATTCTACACATGTACAGCTTAGTGTTCAGTCAAGGATTCAAGACAAAACCTTTTGCCCATTTCTGAACCTATCTCACTCCCTTCTTGCTGGCACTGTACCTTGAATATTCAAGCTGCCTTGGCCTTCCTGAACTCTGATCTCTGTCTCCTTAACTCAGGAAGATGCCACAATCTTCCTGGGTTTCCCATCCCTGCATCACATTCCAGAAAGTTCCTCCAGGCAGAAAACCATGCTAAGTCTTAAGTCTCACCTTGTTTGTTTCCTTTCTCTGAGGGTTCATGGTCCTGGGCTGCCTGTTGTGCAATGTATGAAAATTGTTTAATGTGTTTTGTCTCACTTTCTGGTTGTTTACAGTGGGGTTAAGTCTGCAGGCAGTTACTGCATTGCAGCCAGAAGAGGGAGTCCTCCTTAGTTTCCATTTAAGTAAAGCTGATTCTTTTCTTATAGGAAGATATCCCATTTCTGATTTTATATTTTCCTTTTACAAAGAAGGAACTTACCTTATTTCTGTTTTCATAGAAACCATCAGCTTGCTACTCTTTTACCTACCATGCTACTCCTTCCCTTACTGCTAGTAAATGGATTGCCCACACACCCTGGAAAAAGCCTGGTGGACGCAGCATTCTGAAAGAGCACCGTGCACCCGGCTCACTCTCTCTGAGCAACAGAAGTTTGATTGCTACACTCTGGTGGGGCCCATTGGATCTAGAATGATCCATAACACTATCTGGAGAAGTTTCTCTCCTCAGGAAATTATAAACATGTTATAAGGACTAATTGAAAGTAACTGAATGCACATCAACAAATGAGTCTAAAGTACAATTGGTTATATATAGTTAAGCATAAATAAATACTGAACATTTGATTCTTTTATATTAACTTTAAATCCTCCCTTATAAGGAAAGTGGGAAAAAATCTGTAACTGTGTACGCCTAAGAGGTTGTGTCTGTTCTGGTACAATCTGGATTTCCCTTTTCTTGCATTATTGAGGCTTGGCCGATCCTCTTCTGAATGACCTGTGCTGCTTTTGCTCCATACAGGTCTGTGCTGGAAAGGAGTCATCTATTCATCAGTGACCTTCTTACCTCCCACGTGACCATTTTTTAACCTTTGTCTGAAATCACTTTTATAATTTGAACATCAAGGTCTTTAACAACCAAAATGATAATAAGATTTTTTTCTCTCTTACAATATACTCTGCAAAATGCCTCCTGTCAGTTACTTACTATCAGGGAATGGCTTGTCTTTCTAGTGGTATTATGGTATATTCATTTCTTGTGGCTGCTATAACAAATTACTGCATACTTGGTGGCTTAAAACATCAGAAACTTATTCTCTCACAATCTTGGAGGACAGAAGTGCAAAATCAGTTTCACTGGACCAAAATCAAGGTGTTAATGGGGCTGCAGTCCTTTTAGAGGCTCTAGGGGAAAATCTCTTCCTTGCCTTGGGGACATATTACTCCTGTTTTCAAGGCAAGCATCTTCAAACCTCTCTCTGCTCCTTCTTCACGTTGCTTTCTCTTTTGTATGTATCAAATGTCCCTCTACCTCTCTCCTGTAAGGACATTTGTGATGACAATTAGGGTCCACCTACACAAACCAGAATAAGCTCCTCATTTCAAGATCCTTAATCCCATCTGTAAAAACTCTTTTTCAAAATAAGGTAACATTTACAGGTTCCAGAGATTAGGATTTGGGTGGGGATGGGATGGGGAGGTTGGAGGAAGCAGTCTGCAGCCCACCACATGGGGGTTCTGCTTCATGTCTACGTGCATCTCCTCAACGACTGTTGACTTCTGTGAGACAAGTCTCCTGTTCATGCTGTGGTACTTTGAGGATAGCATCTAAAGAAAGAAAAATCCAGAAAAAATGAACTGGGTAGAAATGTGGGTGGTATGGGGCCCCTGCATAGGCCCCTGTGTAATGCTGTTAAATTACTTACCATTTCTGTCTACAGAAACTTTTCATCCATTTCAGGCCCACTTCAGTCAAGGCGTCCCTATGTCAATAAGAAGCACAGTCACATACTCCAGAGACTGTTCAGACAGCCTTACTATCTCTATTTGTTACCTGATCTTCATTTATTCTAGAACTGTTCTGCACAGTCAGCCTCAAGAGAACCCAGATCAGCAAGGCAGTGCCCACAGCCACCATTAGTCACCTGAGAGTTTCAGTGAGGAGGAAAAAATCGAAAAAGCAAAAAGAGAGATTCTGGGGCACAGACAGATAGTAAGAAATGAAAAAATAATAAAAAAGGAAAAATAAAAGAAATAGCTCCATCTGGAGGGAAACAGTCAACCAATAAATGACTCTACACTTAATGAGCAACTATAATACAATATAATGTACTAGAGCAGAAAGAAAGAAAACAAGTATAAAATCATCCTTGCCATCAGAGAGCCTTTAATGTAGTAAGACAGAAGTATACACATCTAACCATAATACAAGATATATTAATACAAGGATCTTGCAAAAGGGTCAAAATGATGTGGGAACTTATTTTTTTAGAAAGTGGGGTCTTGCTATGTTGCCCAGACTGGACTCAAACTCCTGGGCTCAAGCAGTCCTCCTGCCTCAGCCTCCTGAGTGGCTAGGACAACAGGCATGCACTACCACATCTGGCTGCTGTTGGGAACTTAAAGGAAAGTCCACAACCAGCTTAAGAGATCAGGGAAGGTTTAATAAAGGAGACAGTGTGTGAGTGACACCTAGAATTAGTAGCAGAAGAGACACAAGAACTCACACAACTGTGTGCCTGAGTTCTGTACAAATCCATGGTCTGTAACTTCAGCTGAGCAAGCTTTCAGCACAAGGCATGCTGACTCCAGGTCCTTACAATTCCTCTTTCATTCCCCCAGAGCAACTATTTTAGAATCCCCTCACTCTCCTCAAGCTCTACCCCACCACTTCTTTCTAATTCTCGACAGAAAACTGTTAGCAAGAACATTTTCAACAGCTTTTGTCCATCTGTGAGTCAAACTGCATCATCCACATCCCACCCTACTTCTCCCCTGCTCAGGGAAGAGGTGTTCCTCTTCCCATGTGAGGCGGGTGGATCCCATGCTTGGAATTACTCCTCCTCCCACCTCGTTAGGGACTTTGCTCTGCTTGTCATTCCCTCTTTCTTATACGAAATGGTGAAGAGAGCAGGCTTGAAGTGGAATGGCTTGGTTTCCCATCTTAGTTCTACTTCTCTGTAGCTATTAGACGAATAAATTTTCTCTCTGGGCCTTGGTTTCCCTATCTGTAAAATGGCACCTACTTTGTAAGGTTGTTGAGAGGATCAAATGTGCTATCCGTGTAAAACAGAGTTGCGTCTCTGGCCCATAAAAAGTGTTCAGTGGGTGCCAGTATATATCTTTCACCTCTCATCAGTGGGCCCTTTAATCTCTGCCTCTACTCATGCTCAAATCACATCTGTCTATGGAAATAAAATCCCTCTCTGGATCATCTCCTCTACCATTTGTTCTTCCTCTCCACTTCTCTTTTGGGCTCTTTCTCTCCATTCCTCTTCATAACCAAAACTCTTGAAAGAATGGTCCATGCAGGTGGAAGCTGTAACCTGAGTTTCAAGAAATCCTGGAGCCTGATTGGAGAGCACAGGGATAGCGCAAAGTGGATAGCCCAGGGCCAAGTCATGGGCAAGCTGAGGTGTTGGACTTTATCCAGAAGGCCGTGCGGAGCTGCTGACTTCTGGCAAAGAAGTAGTGTAGTCAGAACTGTACTTTAAGAATATTAACCTGGCAGTAATGTGTAGATAAGAACTCTTAGAAAATAGTTGCACTGGGAAAGATGAACTTAAGAGCTATAAAGTGGTGAAATATATAAAATTAACACGAATCAAGCTGAGAGTCCTTGGCGAGGGATGAGGTATGGGAAAAGAGAGAGAAGAAATCATGATGAGTGTGAGGTTTCCAGCCTGGTGGCTGCCCTCACTCAAACAGGGGAGTAAGAGGGAGGAGGAGAAGCTAGTTTGGGGATGGAAATGATGAGCTCAGATTGGGACTTGCCGAATTTGAAGAATGACACCAGACACCAGGTGTCACCATACTCCCAGTCTGAAAATTGCAAAGCAGCCACTGAGCTACCAAAGAATCTTAAAAAGCTGTGCAGATTGCAGTCTCTTGGCTGGGCTCTTGTCCTGACTTTCTCTCTTCTGCAGGGCTGGCCCAGAAACTCCACATGCATTAGAGACTCTAGGTGTGTTAGAAATCCCACAGTGCTGATGGCTCCCTAGAAGCTCAATGCCCTGAAGAACTACTTCTTCAGGCCTTTAAGGACTTTGACCTTGGGGAAATAAGGTCCTAAGCCAAGAGTCACAAACTCATATACTTTCAGGTAGTTTCCGTAGGTAATATTATCAGGAGAGGGGAAGTCTGTGCAAACTAGAGTGCATGCCCAACCTAAAGACATTCAAATTCACAAATTAAAAACAAACAAATCACTGTGCTGGCCTAACTAAATACATCTGCATCCAACCACTTTGCAATTTATGCCGAACTACTTACTCAAGGAATATGTCGACATCAAAGCCTTAAATGCCTGGGAGATGTAAAAGGAAGGGAGAGATACTAGAAAGAGGATAAATTGAGCCTTGACCAATTAACTCTCCTGAAGACAGTTTGTTTCTCTCCCTGTTTGTATCCCAAATGCCCTAGAGCTAGGACACTGTGCTGGAGGCTCAGGGAGGCCATGGTCCTGCTGTGTCCTGCTGGAACCAGAGAACACTGGAGCATATTATCTGACTCAGTAATCCCCAAACTTTAGGCATTTGTGAATATCCTCACCCTCACCATTTTTGCCTTATCAACTGGACTGACTTTTCTTTAAATAGAGCTTAAATCAATTCCCTTTTATATTTGTGTGCATCCTAAATGTGTGAGTTTGAGTTACATTTTTCTTAACACCTTTTAAAATGAAAAACAGTCATTGAAATTAAAAGTGAATATCTGGACATCACCTAAAATAGTCTCAAGTACCCCCAGAAGTATGCATGTCATATGCTGGAAAGCACTGGTTCAAGTCCCTCACTTCACAGATGAAAAGGTTAAGGGAGCCTGAATATAGTTTGGTGTTCAAAAGCACTGGCCACCAGACTCTGTGGCCTTGTCTAACTGCTTACACTTTATGAGTTTCTGTTTTTTTATCTCTAACATAGAGAAAACTGCACTTGTCTCCCAGCAATGCTTGGAGAATTAGTGAGATTGCATGGAAGGCACTCAAGAAGTGGAGCTGTGGTGAATGTTCTATCACTGCTTAGCTTGTTCCCATCCCAGAGTGAGCCAGGGGCAGGTCTGGAACCAGGACTGTTTCTCCTGCCACCTGGGCCAGGACACGTGCTCCACGGGAAGTGATTCACCACTTCAAACCGGACCAGCCAGATTCTCCTGGCAGTAAGCCCTGGGGCAGCCCTCCTGCTCCCTACTCCTCTCCCACCCACTTTTGAGGTATAGGCTGCCCACAATGGCTATGCAATCACCATGTTATAATTTATGCAAACACAGGATGTATAGGTGTTGAGGAATGTGGCATGAAAAGCACAGAATGTCTATCCTTCTTACACCTCAAATGTTCAACATCTTCTACAGTGACTGATGGCCTTATGAAAACAGACAAAACAGCCATTTTCTGCGGATAGCTACATTTAAGACAGTTGTGTTCTAGAATACACTACAAAGGACCAATAAATCAAGCTGCTTGGCTTTACCCAAGAATTCAGAATTTTAGGGCTAAAAGGGACCACCCTGAAAATCACTCAGTCCAACCAATTGTTTTGGCAAATAGACAGAACTGGGGCTCATGACTTCCTAGAGAGGTCAATTACTTCCCAAGTACACAGAGCTGGTGTGGCAGCTCTGGGACACCTCACTCCGTGACTGCATCTGTGATTGGTTGGTTAAAGCTGTTCGTTCCACTTTGCATGTAAGTGGTTGGAGAGCCTTAAGCATGGAATTCTATAATGAGATAAGGCATGCGGGTGAGGGGCTGAAGTCAGGTTTTAAAAAGGGAAATGTTCCAGGATAGGGTGTGATGGATGGCATGAGCTTGCAATCACACAGACCTGGGACCAAAGCTAGCTTGCTACTTACTAACTGTATATACTTGTCCTTGAGCCAATTAGTCCAGCTGTCTGCTTCCATTTCCTCATCTACAAGCTAAGGGTAAAAACATCTACACTGCAGGATGTTTGTGAGGATGAAATGACATGCTTGTACAGGGCTATACAAGGTACTTGTCTTGGTCCATTTTCTGTTGCTATAACAGAATACCACAGACTATGCAATTTAAAAAGAAAAGGAGTTTATTTGGCTTGCTGTTCTGGAAGTTGGGACATCCAAGAGCATGGCACCGACATCTAGTAATGGTCATCCCATGGTAGAAAGGCAGAAGGTGGAACTCAGTGCAAGAGACAGAGAGAGCGCAGAAAAAGAGAGCCAGAGGAAGCTCACTTTTATAACAGAGCCACTCCTTTGATAATGAACCCACTCCAGCAATAGCTACATTAATCCATTCATGAGGGATTAAGTTTCCACATGAAGTTTTGGGGACTGACATTCGGCCCATAGCAGTGTTCAAATCCTCATTAATCCCAAGGGATACAAATCACATTGTAGGGTTCCCCTAGAGTTATGCAAAAGCCGTGTGGTTCTGGGCATACATTTCTAGGTCAATAAGAAGTGGAACTAAAACATCAAAAAGCTCCCGTGAAGAAATGGAGAGCTTGAATAGCAGGTAGTCTTTCGGGAACCACATATACCACTTCGTGTAACAGAGCCCTAAATTGTTTTTCCTTGAGAGAAGTAAGGAAGAGAGAATAAGAGGAAAGCAGGGTGAAATCAAAGTGTTGAAGGAAGATGAGAGATGAGGGGGGCTCCCAAGATTCATTGGAACACCTTGAGTTGGGTTTTCAAAAGGAAGAAAGTAATTTTTTAGAGAAAGGAGAATAAGAAATGTCAGCAGGAGCTGGAACTGTTGGGCGGCGCCGCCCTCTCTCAATCGTGTTGCTGCTATTTTAGGTGTCTCTTTGGACCGCAGCGTTGGCTCTCAGAGCACATAGCTGGGTTTCCTCCTGTCTAAAGTGAGGTGTCCCTTGGGTCTCTACTCAGAACTCAGCATCAGGCCAGGGATGCCTGTGCCAGCCTCACTCTGCTCACTGCCTTGCGTCAGGCGGTGCTGACTGTCCTCCAGAGAAAGTCCTCCCCACTCTCTGGGTTTCCAGGCAGCAACTCCCTGGGCAGCTGCAGCCACCAGATATGCCTGGCTGCCCTGCCAATAAAAGCAAGGGGCTGGCAGCTGGCTCCACAGACCCATCTCTGAGAACACCTCAGGAATCACTCAGGCTTTAGAAAGTTTTCTGCTTAAAGTTCAGTCCCTGCAACAAAGCAAAATCCCAGAAAGGGTGGGGTGGGAGAAACTCAGCTACTTTAATCATAATCACTAGATGGAAGGAATAGTAAAAATGATAAAGTTTCCTCTTTCAAATAAGGAAACTGAGGTGCAGACAGAGGTCCTAATCAGTTCACCTGGTGAGTCTGAAACAGGCATAATTATAATTATCTCTATCTAATAAATCATTACTATTTTAAAATTCACTCAACATTCAACAGGTATTTGTGAATGGGGCAAGCAATGGGTTGGACATTTTTACATACATCTCTTATCTCCACAACAACCTAGTACTGTTAGAATACTATGGCTTAGAAAAAAACAACTTGCCCAAGATTCCCTACCACATGAGTTGCATCACTGAGATTGGAACCTGGGTCTGTGGTTTGAAGCCCCCACAAAGTTGAGACTAGAATCATCTCTCTTGCTCCCAAGTAAGACTTCACCTTCATAATAGTGTCCAGGTTTCCCCTGGATGCTAAATCTAAGATTTACCCTTTGTTAAGCCTTCTGCGATCTTTACATTCTTTGTTATTTTCAGCCTTCCAATTGAGGGTTGGGGTTTCATTTCTAAAAGGATAAAGAAAGGAACATGTGGTGAACAGTAAGCCCCAGTAAGCAGAGGTGAATATTTTTAGGATCCCCACCTTAGGATTAAGAAACTGAGGCTCACAGAGATGAAATGACTTGCCCAAGAACAGCAGTGGTTATGGCGGAGCCAGGATTCCACAGCCAGTCTGTCTGACCCTACATCCCAGACTCCGCCATGGCTCTAGGCTGCCTGACAAGGCTAAAATTAAGTTATATTCATGTACCCCATAGGATGGAGGGGTGCATGAATGTAATTTAATTTCATATTCAAATATATGAATGTATGGATGAGCAGGTGTGTTGACTAAATATTTTCAGTGATTAATCTACCAAGTGAAATATCTATAGCAAGCTGACGTCTGTGTGTATACAGACCAAGTTAAATTTGCCATTTGGTCTGTTGGCTGTAGGATGATGAGACATCACATCTGGATTAGAACAAGCCAAGCAGCAGTAAGAAAAAATATCACCTGGAGGGACAGGCACACAGAAGACTTGCTTCTGCCATTCCTAGATACTAAGTTGGGCTGTCTCTTATGGGGAGATACTTTTCTTTCCTATAACATGATTAATTTATGTTAAGTACATCTTCAGAAGTAGGAGGAGACAGAGAGCCAGCCAGCAATGGGATAGGAGACAGTGGACATCCATTGATTTGTCTGATGTAGAAGCTCCTCCCTGAAACTGCCCCTCTTTCCACTTTGTTTCTACCAAGTGACCTGTCCGCCTGCCCCCTGCCTTAGTTGATTAGTTCAGGACTGGGCATCTGACTCATATTAGAAAAAGGCATTCCCTGGGCATTTGGAATTGGGTCTGAGAAGGAAAACTAACCACACTCAATATTCAAGTAACTCTGACTGGGCACCTTCAGTCTACTGTGTGGACCACAGATGTCCTAGGTTCAAATGAGCCTCTGATGGCCCCAGGGACATTAGAGCACTTGGGTTTTCTGAGACATTCCTACATCCTTATAATAAAATCTCCTTTACCCCCAACACCTTCTTTCCCTTAATCTATATAAAGTTGCTTGTAACTTACAAGCAGGAATCCTAACTAACATCCTTCCCCTCTCTCACCTCCATATCCAGAAAGTCACTAAGTCCTACTAATTCCACCTCTGTGGTATATCTCATACCCACCCCTTTCTCTTAACCTCCACGGTACTGCCTTTATCAAAGCCTTCCCATCCATGCCTGGATTTCTACAACAGCCTCCAAATAGGTCTCCCTACTTCAGCCTGACCCTCCCGTTCATTCTCTATGCCACTGCCAGGGCCACCTACTAGAGCTCACTCCCTTGCTTACCACAATTCTGGTGTCTCTCTCCTCATAGCCTTTGGCTTGAACTCCAAACTCCACAGCACATACACAAGCCTCATGTGATCTGGCCCTCCACTGTAACTGCTCACTACTTCCCCTCTCTCCCTCTGCTGTGACTCCTGTGTTCCACCTGAGTTTGCATTTCCCAGTAACTCATCACTGTTTTCTAGTCTCTAGACTTCTGCTTGGTACACTCCTCTCCCAGCCTTTCCTCAACCAGCTTCTATTCATCCCTGTTGATCAGGAATAAATGTGAACCCTTAGACCTCAATTCTAAGTCTAAGGGTGGTAATGCATGGGCCAGGTCTTCCTTTTCTCTACTTCTGCCTCTCTGGGGTTGTCCCATAAACATGGCCTTTTAACTTCCCAGTGTCTTCCACTGCTACTTTTCTAGCAAAACCAGCTCTTAGGAAGGGGCCTATTATTTACTCTTTGGTATAGATTTAAGGCAAGGAGTCACCTCTTCCAGGGGTATCTGCATGTGAAGATTCATCACTGAAGGCAGAACTCGTTAGCCCTATTAAAGGGCTATTGGGCTTCTGTGAGAAGGCAGGGAAGGTGTGTGAGTGCCCTGAAAAAGCACACCACACAGACAGCACATCATGTGTAGGAGCTGCCCTGAGCACGGAGGTCTCTTAGAACCAGGAGAGAGGGAGAGAGAGAGAGAGAGATCATGGTGTGTAGAAAGCAATGGGCTCTATGCAATGTTCCTGACCTGTCCCAGGACAGTATTCAGTGGTTGCCAGACATGCCTTGCATGATTCTCAGGGGCCCCATTCACAGGGACTAGGATATGAATGACATCCCCTGGAGTTGTGCCATGTAGCAGCGCTGGAAAATTCTTCGGGAAGGCAAAGAGTCTCTGCCTACCTATCCCTCCCTTAGGCATCACCAATTATAGAGGGCAAGGGAGCTTCCCTTTGAGTCAGAGCAATGACCCACTCAGCACAGGGCTCTGGCTCAGGCAGAGCCATTCCAGGAGGCCAAGTGGTCTGCAGGCAGGGAATTGCAGCCATTGCTCTGCCTTTCTCTCTTCTGTCCACTCTTCACCACCTGAGTCATTCATCTAATCTGCAAGTCCGACAATGGCACTCTCCTGCCCCCAATCCTTCAATGGCCCCTCAGTGCCTGTGAGACATACTCCCAGCTCTCTGGGATGGCACATAAGGGCCTCCACGATTGGGCCTCTCTTTCACCAACCTCATTTCCTCTCACTCTGTCTTGTATTTTACACTCCAGCCTCTACCCACATCACAACGTTCATATCTTGCAATCCCAGTCCTTTTGGTCCCCTTGGCCTGGAATGCCCTTCTCTCCTCCTCCACACCTTCTTTCCCTGACCCCACTTCCCTACTTCCCCTGTCCCTCTGGCACCATTGTCCTTTACTTGGCAAACTCTTGCTCCTTCTGGAAGGTGCCCCAGAGCACCCTGACACCACTCTCCTCCCACAGACAGTTGGATTGGGTGACCACAGACAGTTGGATTGGCCATCCTGTCAGTGGGCCTCCACACTGTCTGGTACTTGTCCATTTATGTGTTTCTCTCAGGAGACTGTGAGATCATTGAAATATTATCTTGAATTGATTATTATTAATGTTTTATTCATTCATGTTTCTTTAGTGTCCAACTCAGGACCTGGCACGTAGATATTATACTCGATACCTGAGTTGATTTCACTTCAATTAGCTTTAACCTTAAATTTTATTATGTAAAGCTTAGTTTAATAAAAAGAAATTACCATGGTTGGTGTATGAGGAAATGCAAATTGTTCTTAAAACTGGGGAAATTCAGAGAAGAGAAAACTTTTTTTCTTTGCTAAAATGTCTTGAGGAAAAACATACTCTTCTGTACCCTTCCCCAGGATCAAACATTTATAATCTTTATAACATGAGCTCCTGAAGGCAAAGGTTTTATCATCTTCATCTTTGTGTATTCAGCAATTCACAGAGTGCCTGGGCTCATAATATATATTCAATAAATGAATTAAACTGAATTAAAGGAGAGAGAGAATGTAGAAGATCAGAGCCAAAATAAGAAGCCAGGAAAACAGCAAAGCAGGGTGACCACGGGAAAAAAGACCCCATTTTCAGTTGTGCTTTCCATCATTCCTTTCCAGCATTTTATGGCAGTTCCCTGGCACAGCTCCCACTCTGCAGCGAGCCAGAGAAAGGAGATGGCAGAATGATGTTGCTCGTGGGACTTTGCCTTGCTCTTTGATTCTGCTGCCGTGGGGCAGGTGCATTTTCTCAATTACACACAAAGGTGGCAGGCCATTTCTAGCCACCTTGGCCCCACCTGGCAAATGAAGTCTTAATTTTCAACAGACAGACATTTCAGAGCAAAGTCAGGAGGCTCCCAGGTAATCGGGAAAACAGATGCTCTTGCCAGATGCAAACTGGCTCATGAGGGATGGTGGTTGTGGTCGCTGAAGGATCCCCAGAATTCAACAACCTGCTAGCCAGCCACAACTGGTGAGGTCCAGGTAGACATCTAAGGTAGACGAGGTGGCACACTTACACCTTTCTGAGACCCAATTCTTGGAACATTTCCACAGTCTGTCCCTCTCTAAACCTGTTTCCTCATTTGTAAGAGGAAATGATACTGACTCAGGGAATTTCTGACCATCAAATGATACCTGGCACATAGGAAGCACTCAGTACAGAGTTGCCATCATACATATCACTGTCTTGGTGCTTCAATGACTTCATCTGTGAAGCAGGGAGAGCAAGACTTATTTTACACCATGATGTGAGGATCCAGTGACGTGGAGTTCATAGGCTCTGAGCAAAAGATGTGGGGATTTTTATGTGAATTTTATGCCAGTTTCCTCTATCCTGTGCTTTACAGCTATGTTTGTTTGTTTGTTTGTTTGTTTGTTTAACACAAGTAAAAACCATTTAACCCAATTTGCTAAAGCCAAACCAAGCTCATTGCAGAATCATGAGATCAGGTTGCCGGACAGGCAGGTAGAAGCAATGCCGTGGACAGTGTATCTTGATTTCCGGAAGACAGTGATAAAAGCTTCTCAAGAAATGCTTGTAGACATGATGAAGACATGTGGACTAGGCACCAACACCCATGACTGCCTGAACAGTCACACAGCAAAACAGTTAACATCAATAAGGAGAGACTTTTCCTATTAAGGAGGCAGAGCTCTAGAATATGGCCCTATCTGAAGGAAGATGGCTTTTTAAAATTAATCATTTGAATTAAGATGGAAACTATGCTTAGTGAATTTGGAAATTATGCAAAACCAGGACAAAAGCAAAAACAACAATATTTCAACAGGATGAAAAAATGGGCCAAAATCATCACACTGTTACAGTAAAAATGTAAACACCTATACTTGGGTTAAAAAAAAAGAACATAGCTGGAAAGCACAGAATGGAGGAAACCAGCAAAAAATTCATATAAAAATAAAGAAAAAACTACACTTAAAAGATAAATCAGTGTGAGTCATTGGTGCAATGTGGCTGCCAAAACTAAGGTGATCTTAGGCTGCATTAATAAAAGAACAGTGCCCAGAAAAAAAAAGAACAAATTGTTTCAATAGGTTCTAATATCTACTCAAACTGGAGTCTTTCTAGAGAGAAAATAACCAAAATAATGAAGAGTTTGGAAGGCCATGTGGTTTGAGAAACAGTTGAATATAATGGAGATAAAGATGAAGAAAGTGGGCTAGTGATGTTGAGAAAGAGGATATTTAGAAGGTACTTAACTTTTTTTTTTTTTTTTTTTTTTTTTGACAGAGTCTTGTGCTGTTGCCCAGGCTGGAGTGCATTGGTGCAATCTCAGCTCACCGCAACCTCTGCCTCCCCAGTTCAAGTGATTCTTCTGCCTTAACTTTCCAAGTAGCTGGAATTACAGGTGTGTGCCACCAGGCCCAATTAATTTTTGTATTTTTAATAGAGACAGGGTTTTGCCATGTTGGCCAGGCTGGTCTTGAACTCCTGACCTCAAGTAATCCACTTGCCTCTGCCTCCCAAAGTGTTGGGATTACAGGCATGAGCCACCATGCCCGGCCAGTACTTAACTATTTATCTTTAAGTGAAAGGAATGAAAAACTCTCTGTGGGAAAGTCTTTAGACATATTCTGTGTAGGACTGTAGGACTGAACATTAAAAGGAGACTTTAAAGGAAATATATTTTATTAGATAAGAGAAAGGACTCATGGTCATAAGATGGCCACAGTTCCTGGTACTTTTGAAACTGCCCCTATAAACTTTATGAAATTAACTAGGGAAGAAGGGAAGGGAAGAAATGAAAATAAACCAAGTTCATAGCACATTCAGCAGTAATCTTGAAGTCTACTTGCTCTCTGACCTGCTTCCTCACAGTTACTCTGTGCCTATTGCCTCAGAATCGCATAGATCCTGTTAAAAGATTATAGTGTCCCCAAAAAACCCTCCAAAAAATCAATGAATCCAGGAGCTGGTTTTTTGAAAAGATCAACAAAATTGATAGACCACTAGTAAGACTAACAAAGAAGAAAATAGAGAAGAATCAAATAGATGCAATAAAAAATGATAAAGGGGATATCACCACCAACCCCACAGAAATACAAACTACCATCAGAGAATACTATAAACACCTCTACGCAAATAAACTAGAAAACCTAGAAGAAATGGATAATTTCCTGGACACTTACACTCTCCCAAGACTAAACCAGGAAGAAGTTGAATCCCTGAATAGACCAATAGCAGGTTCTGAAATTGAGGCAATAATTAATAGCCTGCCAACCAAAAAAAGTCCATGACCAGATGGATTCACAGCCGAATTCTACCAGAGGTACAAGGAGGAGCTGGTACCATTCCTTCTGAAACTATTCCACTCAATAGAAAAAGAGGGAATCCTCCCTAACTCATTTTATGAGGCCAACATCATCCTGATACCAAAGCCTGGCAGAGACACAACAAAAAAAGAGAATTTTAGACCAATATCCCTGATGAACATTGATGCAAAAATCCTCAATAAAATACTGGCAAACCGAATCCAGCAGCACATCAAAAAGCTTATCCATCATGAGCAGGTAGGCTTCATCCCTAGGATGCAAGGCTGGTTCAACATATGCAAATCAATAAACATAATCTAGCATATAAACAGAACCAAAGACAAAAACCATATGATTATCTCAATAGATGCAGAAAATGCCTTTGACAAAACTCAACAGCCCTTCATGCTAAAAACTCTCAATAAATTCGGTATTGATAGAATGTATCTCAAAATAATAAGAGCTATTTATGATAAACCCACAGCCAATATCATACTGAATGGGCAAAAACTGGAAGCATTCCCTTTGAAAACTGGCACAAGACAGGGATGCCCTCTCTCACCACTCCTATTCAACATAGTGTTGGAAGTTCTGGCTAGGGCAATCAGGCAAGAGAAAGAAATCAAGGGTATTCAGTTAGGAAAAGAAGAAGTCAAATTGTCCCTGTTTGCAGATGACATGATTGTATATTTAGAAAACCCCATCATCTTAGCCCAAAATCTCCTTAAGCTGATAAGCAACTTCAGCAAAGTCTCAGGATACAAAATCAATGTGCAAAAATCACAAGCATTCTTATGCACCAGTAACAGACAGAGAGCCAAATCATGAATGAACTCCCATTCACAATAGCTTCAAAGAGAATAAAATACCTAGGAATCCAACTTACAAGGGATGTGAAGGACCTCTTCAAGGAGAACTACAAACCACTGCTCAGTGAAATAAAAGAGGACCCAAACAAATGGAAGAACATACCATGCTCATGGATAGGAAGAATCAATGTTGTGAAAATGGCCATACTGCCCAAGGTAATTTATAGATTCAATGCCATCCCCATTAAACTACCAATGACTTTCTTCACAGAATTGGAAAAACTGCTTTAAAGTTCGTATGGAACCAAAAAAGACCCCACATTGCCAAGACAATCCTTTTTTTTTTTTTTTTTTTTTTTTTGAGACGGAGTCTCGCTCTGCCGCCCAGGCTGGAGTGCAGTGGCCCGATCTCAGCTCACTGCAAGCTCTGCCTCCCGGGTTCACGCCATTCTCCTGCCTCAGCCTCCCAAGTAGTTGGGACTACAGGCGCCCGCCACCGCGCCCGGCTATTTTTTTGTATTTTTTTAGTAGAGACGGGGTTTCACCGTGTTAGCCAGGATGGTCTCGATCTCCTGACCTCGTGATCCACCCATCTCGGCCTCCCAAAGTGCTGGGATTACAGGCTTGAGCCACCGCGCCCGGCCGTGCCAAGACAATCCTAAGCCAAAAGAACAAAGCTGGAGGCATCACGCTACCTGACTTCGAACTATACTACAAGGCTACAGTAACCAAAACAGCATGGTACTGGTACCAAAAGAGAGATGTAGACCAGTGAAACAGAACAGAGCCCTCAGAAATAATACCACACATCTACAGCCATCTGATCTTTGACAAACCTGACAAAAACAAGAAAAGGGGAAAGGATTCCCTATTTAATAAATGGTGCTGAGAAAACTGGCTAGCCATAAGTAGAAAGCTGAAACTGGATTTAATTAAACTAAAGAGCTTCTGTACAGCAAAAGAAACTACCATCAGAGTGAACAGGCAACCTACAGAATGGGAGAAAATTTTTGCAATCTACTCATCTGACAAAGGGCTAATATCCAGAACCTACAAAGAACTCAAACAAATTTATGAGAAAAAAACAACCCCATCAAAAAGTGGGCAAAGGATATGAACAGACACTTCTCAAAAGAAGACATGCATACAGCCAACAGGCACATGAGAAAATGCTCGTCATCACTGACCATCAGAGAAATGCAAATCAAAACCACAGTGAGATACCATCTCACACCAGTTAAAATGGCGATCATTAAAAAGTCAGGAAACAACAGGTGCTGGAGAGGATGTGGAGAAATAGGAACACTTTTACACTGTTGGTGGGATTGTAAACTGGTTCAACCATTGTGGAAAACAGTATGGCGACTCCTCAAGGATCTAGAACTAGAAATACCATATGACCCAGCCATCCCATTACTGGGGATATACCCAAAGGATTATAAATCATGCTGCTATAAAGACACATGCACATGTATGTTTATTGCGGCACTATTCACAATAGCAGAGACTTGGAATCAACCCAAATGTCCATCAGTGACAGACTGGATTAAGAAAATGTGGCACATATACACCATGGAATACTATGCAGCCATAAAAAAGGATGAGTTCATGTCCTTTGTAGGGACATGGATGCAGCTGGAAAGCATCATTCTCAGCAAACTATCGCAAGAACAGAAAACCAAACACCGCATGTTCTCACTCATAGGTGGGAATTGAACAATGAGATCACTTGGACACAGAAAGGGGAACATCACACACCAGGGCCTATTATGGGGAGGGGGGAGGGGGCAGGGATGGCATTGGGAGTTATACCTGATGTAAATGACGAGTTGATGGGTGCTGACAAGTTGATGGGTGCAGCACACCAACATGGCACAAGTATACATATGTAACAAACCTGCACATTGTGCACATGTACCCTAGAACTTAAAGTATATATATAAAAAAAAAGATTATAGTGTCCCTTAACTGTTCTATGGAAAACAATTTGAACATTATGAAACGTTATGTTTTCCCTTTGAGATACTCCTTTGGATCCTGCATGCTGATGAAGCTAATGACTCAGCTGGTTTGAAGGACCCCATGAGATCCTGACTCACCAAAGAAGGCAGTTTCCACATCCTGATGATGGAACTTTGTTCCATCCCCTTGGCCCAACCAATCAATGACCTCAATATTTTAACCCCTCACTCTCCACAATCCCCTTAAAACTCCCAGCCCAGAACTCCCAGAGAGATGGATTCAAGGGTCTCCTCCCATCTTCTGACTTGGTGCCCTGCAATCATCAAATTCTTTCTCTGCTGCAAACCCTGCTGACACAGTGTAAGTGGCCTGTTACTGTGCAGCAGACATAAGAACCTGTTGGTTCTATAACACGTTGACTGTGGTCAAAGACACAATCAAAGACAAGAAGTCGGGGAAGAGTAGCACCAGAAAGGTTCTCTCTTCTATTTGTTTATTTTATGAGGAAGCAAAATATCTTGTCTGGGTGGTTACCCCTAGCTGTAAAGGAGACTGGGAAATTGAATGTCTGGTACAGGAGTAGCTGGAACTTGCTTAAAACAATTATGACTAGGTCAAAAAGCCAATGCTGTAAGAATAATGGAGTGGAAAATGGAAAGGGCTTGGGTCCTCGCTGATATCAATGAGTTGCTGAATTAAATTTTAAACAGCCAACCTTGTCTTCTTAGAGTGGGATAATAAATGTGTATTTGATTGAGACATTCCTAGAAGGATTTTCTATCACTTGCAGTCAAATGCACCCTAATGGATACAGAGATGGTATTTATAAAGGTAACTGAGCCTACACCCAGTTGAACTATTTGTAGTTCCCATTCATTCAACCAATATTTATTTAGTGTCCACTTTGTTCTAGGCACTGGTTAAACTCTGAAGATGTAATGGTGAGCAAAACCAACAAGGTCCTTGCCCTCTCGAATTTATAATCTAGTGGAGAAGACAGGCACCCCCAAAACAACCCACAAAGGAGTATAAATATCCATCTCTCCTGTTTCTATAAAAAAGAGGTATGTGGTATTATGGGAGCATTTAACAGAGAAATTATGCTGGTCGTGGAGTCAAGGAAGGCTGCCCTGAGAAGTGAGCAGCCCTCTGAAATGCGAATATGCACATTCAGGATTATGTCTTTGCCCAGAATGCTCTCTTTCTCTCCCTTGCCACCGACGCCCGACCGCATCATGTTGCCTTATCCACTGCTTTGTTGAAACTTCCCATCATCCCAGTCATCTTCAGTATCATGCTTTCATGAAATCCACACTGACCTTTCCACTAGAAGTGACCTATTCCTTATTTAAACCCCATGAGATATGTTCTTACTCTGCCTCACAATTTCAGTGCTTATTCTGCTTACCTCCTGACTCCCACCCCCACTTTGTAAGACGTGAACTATCTCATCTTCCCATTAAATGTATAGCAACCTAGTTTGTTGTCTTGCACTTGGCCAACATTCAATGTTTACTTTAACTGATTTTTTTTTTTTTTTTTTTGAGACCAAGTATTGCTCTGTAGCCCAGGCTATAGTGCAGTAGCGGATCTCGGCTCACTGTAACCTCTGCTTCCAGGGTTCAAGCGATTCTTCTGCCTCAGCCTCTAGAGTAGCTGGGATTACAGGTGCATGCCACCAGGCTAGGCTAATTTTTGTGTTTTTAGTAGAGATTACAGAGGTGAGCCACCACACTCCGCCCCTTAATTGAATTTTAAAACTACTTTTTATCGGTGGGGCACAGTGGCTCACCCCTGTAATCCCAACACTTTGGGAGGGCAAGGCGGATGGATGGCTTGAGGCCAGGAGTTCGAGACCAGCATGGCGAAACCCCGACTACTAAAAATACAAAAAATTAAGTGGGCATGGTGTCATGCACCTGTAATCCCAGGTACTCTGGAGGCTGAGGCATGAGAATCACTTGAACCCGGGAGGTGGAGGTTGCAGTGAGCCAAGATCATCCCACCACTGCACTCCAGCCTGGGCAGCAGAGCAAGACTCTGTTTCAAACAAACAATCAAATACACTGCATTTTATCAATGTTTATCCCCATATAGCTTCAGAAAAGATTTGATAGCTTACACAGAGGAGAGTGTGCGCATGATGTCCCCACAAACCCAGACACCCAGAGCATTGAATTTTTGTCCATAAGCTGAGTTTTTTAAAGATTAAAATATATTAATAGGGGTTATTATTACACGTACGTCAACTATTACTTATATGCGCTAGTTTCCTTAGTTTGTTACAACCCTTATTCCTCAGCATAAGAAGCAAGGTGCTTGAATTTCCCAAGGGTGCGTAATATCCTTTGAAGGGGCCTGGCTCTGTTCGATATTCCGAGTGACAGTTGTCCAGGATGGTACAGTGCACTTCCTTAAATTCACATATTGCTAATCTTCATTGTAGGTTTATAAAAGGTTGTCCTCAGTAATTGAGGGACATAGTAACATAATTGCACATTATT
The DNA here is from genome assembly GCF_008728515.1 of Papio anubis. Taxonomy (NCBI): domain Eukaryota; kingdom Metazoa; phylum Chordata; class Mammalia; order Primates; family Cercopithecidae; genus Papio; species Papio anubis. Next base: position 132,305,340 of record NC_044976.1, on the reverse strand, counting down.
GAAAGTGGACCCTCTCTCAGAGATAATCTGGTAACAGAGACCAGGAGATTTGTCCCTAACCAGGAAGACAGGAAGAGCTGTTCCCTTTGGTAATCATTTATCAGGCAGCAGCTTTCCCCATGGGGACTCGCGGAGAGTGTCGGAGATGTACAGTCATTCCCCTGACTTTCAATGTTTACACAACTCAGGATACACTCCAGAAAGGAATTCAATGATTCTCCTCTGGGTGGAAGTATTACTAGGTTCTAAAGCCGTGGCAGGCAAGCAGCTACCAACGGCGCTAAGTTCAAAGCTGCCCGAGAACTCGCCCAGAGTTAAGTAAGGGAAAAGAAATGCCTGGGAACAAACGCGCCTTCTTCCTTGCCCCAGGTGTGCAAAAGGAGGATGCCGCAGATCCCCAACTGACTCGGGATTGGATCGAGGGCTGGGTGCCTGCGATGGAAAGTCGCTCTTCTAGGCGAGAATGAGCAAACCCCCAGACTTCAGGGAGGCCGCTCAGGGTAACTTCTCTCCACTCACTTGCGATCAGATGAAAGGAAAGGAAAGCCCTTCCGACGTCACCCCCAGCCGGCGCCCGGCAGCTGAGCCCCAGCGGGGCGGGGTCCGCCGGGTCCCCCTCCGCCCGGGTCCCCCTCCGCCCGGGTCCCCCTCCGCCCGAGTCCCCCTCCGCCCGAGTCCCCCTCCGCCCGAGTCCTGTGCGCTTCCCGGTTCTCCTCCTCCGCGCGGTCACTGGCTGCATCTCCGCCGCCCCGGCACAATAGAGGCTCCGCCCTCCTTCCGCGCGAGCTCTCCGCGGCTCCCTAGCCCAGCAGCCTTCGCAGCCCGCGCCGCCACTGCCTCTGCCCGCCCGGTGCCAGGTCCCTGTGCTCCCCGAGGCTCCCCGCCGACCGTCCCGGCGCGCACCGCGGGCGTCTGTCCGAACGCCTTCCAGCCACCTGAGCCCTCCTGCGGGCGACGCACTCAGCTAGCCCTTGCCCGCCTCCCCTCTTCCCTGCGTCCGACTCTCCACTGGGGCTGCACAGTCGAGGGCTGCTCGCGTCGGGAAGGAGATGCCCAGAGTCTCTGGGGCGCACCCTCCCGTTCCGCTCAGTCGCACCCAGCTTTAGAAGGTGCTCTGAGCAGCCACTTTCGGCCTCTAGCTAGGACACCCTCTCGCAGAAGTCCTTGCCGAGACCCCCCGCCCCAGCCATTCTCTGAAGGGGCTGAGGACCCTCTTATCGCGCCCCTCATGGCCAAGCCTCGGCTGCTAGTTCTCTACTTCGTTCTGATTGTGATTCCGGCCTGGGTGTCCAGCATTGTCCCCACAGGGACTAGCGAGCCCCCAGATGCGCAGACAGTGGCGCCTACGGAGGACGAGACTCTGCAAAACGAGGCGGACAACCAGGAGAACGTTTTATCTCAGGTAGGATGCCGAGTGCCACGACCGCTCTTCTTGCCCTGAATGGTGGTGAGAGCCAGAAGCTGGTCCTTGCTGGAGTGTTTAAGGGCAGCTGTTTTTCCTTCCGTTACTAATGGAAAGGGCATTTGATTTTCATGTATCAGAATATTTTCTTAATGGAAGGATGTAAGTTCTCCTCTCAAAATCATAGGGTCTTTAATCAGGAGAAAGGAGAGATGAAGGAAGGGAAGATGCCGCTCGACTTCTTGAGAAGAAAGAAAAAAAAAGTTGTTTTTGGTTTCAGGGTTGTGAAAAGTTATCTCTTGTCTATGTGGCTGTTTGTCAGAATTGGAATGTGAAAACAGGCGGGTATGTTGACCAGGAGGCAGATGGCATATCCCATAGGGAGATATTTTATGGCAGAGGGTGAGACACCAGGCGGGAGCATGGGGTGAAGTCAGAACAGAAACGTGTGGTGAATGTGAGGTGACCCTCAAACAGAGAGATTGAGAACATGACGGGGTGTATTGGGAGGGGAGGGTGGGAATGCAGATGCAGGCAGCTGGGGCAGACGGTCAGTGGGGGCCCGAGTAACCCATGATAGCAGTGGGCTTTGTAAAGTGTCTGTTTACGAAGTACTTAAACTTGTTTTTTATGACTCAGTCTTCAAAACACCCTAATACCCATCTACAGATAAAGAGATACATGGGTAGGCCGGGAGTGGGTGGCTTACGCCAGTAATCCCAGCACTTTGGGAGGCTGAGGCAGGCGGATCACAAGGTCAGGAGTTCGAGACCAGCCTGGCCAATGTGATGAAACCCTATCTCTACTAAAAATACAAAAATTAGCCAGGCGTGGTGGTGGGCACCTGTAGTCCCAGCTACTTGGGAAGATGAGGCAGGAGAATCGCTTGAACCCGGCGGGAGGCAGAGGTTGCAGTGAGCGGAGATCGGGCCACTGCACTCCAGCCTGAGTGATAGAGTGAGACCCCTCCATATCAAAAAAAAAAAAAAAAGAGATACAAAGGTAGAGCCAGGGCTTCTGACAGTCTTCAGCCCAGATCTCCCAGATCTCTGTAAGGGGTAGTTCTCTCTGGAGTGTTTATTTTGTGCTCTCCAGAGCTGGCATGATGACGTGTGGTGAGTGTCACCAGAATCCTTAGAATGGGGGATGTCTGAGAAAGGATCCTCCAGCGCTGCCTGTACCTTCACTTCCACCAAGCCCTAGGACTGGGCCTTGTCTCCTTCCTGTAGAGAGAATCATCAGCTGCAATTTGGGATTTATCAAACACTAGCCTCTTCACTCTTCCTTTAATAATGATGCTAATATATGCCCTCTGCCCACCTATTACCTCCCACTGACCTCTAAATTGAAAAGACATAAAAATCTCTCACATTGGGGCTCTGGAACACTATCAACAAAAACTTTCCTGAAACCTGAGCCTCCTGAAAGGAAGGAATCCACCCAGGGTTCTCAGAGCAGGGTTATGTAGGAATCTAGGCAGAGTTTCAGAGAGCAGACAGCCACAATTTACTATCAACCCGTAAAGAACAGCGGCTTAAGTCACCCTTAACTACACCACCTTCTTCCACTGATCCATTCTGTATTTGACAACAGCCCTAAAGCAAATATTAGTATTAGAAGAAACTCAACCTTTGCAAGGAAAACATTACAAGTCTTCTTCCCCCCAGACAGCATCCCAAGGAGCATTTCCACTCAAACAAGCTCAATGCTTGCCTACCGGAATCATTAGTCAAATGAAGGGAACCCTTCTGCTTGCCTAGGAAGGGAGCCCTGGCTTTGGAGATGTAGGGCCTTTTGGAGAGGATTGGGAGATAAGAGCCTTTTCCCAGCAAGTGCCCAGGGTTGGGGCTCCAGAAAGCCTACTGCCGCGTGTTTTCCTGCCTGGGGAGGCTGGCAGGGGCATGTGCCCAGAAGGAAATGTTTAGCATTGCAAAAGCAGCAAGTGCTGCCAGTTTGCTCTCCTGGGTTTGGCCTGGGGTTTGGGTTCAGAAGCATAAACTCCTAGACTGAGTAAACCTTACTGACTTCTGGACCTGTCTCTTTCCTCTCAATTCCCTTTCTCCACATCTAACCCATCCTTCAAGGCCCAGATTAAATGCCACTCCTCGAAGAAGTCTTCCCTGGCTTCCAGTTGGAGCCACTCTTAGCTCCCACTGCCCTTTCTCTCTGCCTCCTCAGGGGCACTTATCACTCTCTGTGTGACTGCTATTTATATGCCTCCTGCACTGCAGGCTTCTTGAGAGCAGGTTCTCCGTCTGGCCCATCTCTTTATCCTTCACAGCACCTCAGAGTCCTTAGTAGGCACTCCATAAATGTTGAATAAACGAATGAGAGATGCCAGTAGTCTTCAAACTTGAATACCAACTTTTCAATCTCTCCAATTTCTTCTTTTCCTTTTTACATTTACACCTGGATTCTGACTGGGCACGGTGTCTCATGCCTGTAATCCCAGCACTTTTGGAGGCCAGGGCAGGTGGATCACTTGAGGTCAGGAGTTCAAGACCAGCCTGGCAAACATGGTGAAACTGAAAATACAAAATTAGCTGGGCATGGTAGTATGCGCCTGTAATCCCAGCTACTTGGCAGGCTGAAGTAAGAGAATCACTTGAACCTGGGAGGTGGAGGTTGCAGTGATCTGAGATCACGCCACTGCACTCCAGTCTGGACAACAGAGCGAGGCTCTGTCTCAAAAAAAAAAAAAAAAAAGAAAGGAAAAAAAAGAAAAAGAAAAAAAAGAAAAGAAATAGAAAACAAAGGCTATTGGACAAATGACAGGGCTCATCTGTTTTTTCCTTTAAATAATGAAAAGCTAAGTCCCCATGAGAAAGGCACAGCTTTCCAAGACAAACGAAGAGAGCTGAACTCTGAATGCCTTCAAAGAAATGTCAGTCAGCAAACTGCATCTCGATGACCTATTGGCTCCATGGTTCAGAGTTGTCTGAGGTCTCTGACTAGTGCAGCACGTTTGACTAAGTAAATGGAGAGCCTCCTTCTGGAGGCTGACTGACACCTGTGTTTGCACGCCCCCAACCCATTTTCTGTGTATCTAGTTGCTGGGGGACTATGACAAGGTCAAGGCTATGTCTGAGGGCTCGGACTGTCAGTGCAAGTGTGTGGTGAGACCCCTGGGCCGGGATGCCTGCCAGAGGATCAATGCGGGGGCCTCCAGGAAGGAAGACTTCTACACCGTGGAAACCATCACCTCAGGCTCGTCCTGCAAGTGTGCCTGTGTTGCACCCCCATCTGCCCTCAATCCCTGCGAGGGAGACTTCAGGCTCCAGAAGCTGCGGGAGGTGGACAGCCAGGACTTGAAGGTAGGACCTGGTATGGGGCAATGCCTTGGATGAGAGGGCACTTTTGAGACTCACAAGTCTGACAGGGTCATGGTTGAAGATTGTAAACCCTTTGAAGGTCAGGCCTGGTCCCTAGAGTGCTGTGTGTGGATCAAGGTTGATGTCCTGGCAAACTTGTCCTTTTCAGCTCTGGTGTATAAGGGAGATGCTTCAAGCAAAGTGTGCCTGCCCCTCCTTATGGAGCCAGAGAGGCTGGGCCTGGGAGCAGCTGCCAGGCCCAGCTGGCCAAAAGAACTCAGTGTTCTTCAGGAAAATTGCTGCCACAATTTACTGTCAGCCCAGCACACACCCCAAAGACGCAAAAGAAAAATGCGAGTAAGCCTTTGGTCCTTAGCGCAAGGGCTAGGTTGGCCTAGGGAAGGAGAGGCCTGGGGCCTGCTCTAGATTGGGTCATCAAACTGTGATCCTTTCATGGTCTATAGGGTAGGGAAGCTCAGGCCCCACTTAGGCAGCCCCATGGGTTGGCTGAGGGCTTCTTCTGATCCTGCACCCCCACTTCCCTTGCAGCCTTGGGTAGTGGAACAAGCTGGGTTTTGGAGTCAGACGGATTTGGGTTCAAATCATCACTGTGTGATCCCACTTAAGTTATTTAACGTGTCTGCCCCCAGCTCCTTGAATAACATGTGGGAATAATAACATCTACTTGGTGGGGTTATAAGGATCAATGAGATAACAACTGGGGAGTACTTGGCACAGTACCAGACATTCAGCTAGGCATGACCATGTAAATGAATGAATGGATGACCATGTAAAGTGCTTCTGGCACCTGCGCTCTGCATGCCCTCAGTGCTGCCAGAGCCTCGGCCACCTTCCTCCCAGGGCCTCTGTACTAGCAGGCAGGACGGTATTGATAAAAACTGAGAAGGCTGGGTGTACTATGGCAGCTTGCCATAGAGCAAGAGTCTCAAAGATGAGACACTGAGTCCTCTTTTACCCCAGGGTCAGTTTAGCATTTTGTGCTAAGGAGAACCTGTTGATGTCTTTCAGAGCCTTTAGTAGATAATGAAGTTGAGTGTTTCAGAAGCATATCCTCAAGGTGTTGACATGTAGAGCCACCTTGTTGAGTGTTTATACAATAAAAATACCTGTTATGAGCCAGCTATCTTGGGGAAGCAGAGATGAAGGATACATGGCCACTGCTTGCTTTCTTTTTTTCACTTTTATTTTAGGTTTAGGAGTACACATGCAGGTTTGTTATAGAGGTAAATTCACGTCACGGGAGTTTGTTGTACAGATTATTTTGTCATCCAGCTACTAAGCCTAGTACCTAATAGTTATTTTTTCTGCTCCTCCCCCTCCTCCTACCCTCCACCCTCAAGCAGGCCTTAGTATCTGTTGTTCCCTTCTTTGTGTCTGAGTTCTCATCATTTAGCTCCCACCTATAAGTGAGAACATGTGGTACTTGGTTTTCTGTTCCTGTGTTAGTTTGCTAAGGATAATGGCCTCCAGCTCCATCCATGTTCTCATAAAAGACATAATCTCATGTTTTTCATAGCTGCATATTATTCCATGGTGTATACATACTACATTTTCTTTTTCCAGCCTGTCATTGATGTGCATTTAGGTGGATTCCATGTCTTTGCTATTGAGACACTACTTTTAAGGAGCTCACAGTCTAGTAGGAAAGACAGATGTCAATGCAATTGACAGATTTCGTAAAAGAGGTATAAACAGTTTGTGAAGAGGTCTAGACCTCAGGTTTACTTGTTCTTAGAGGACTCTCCCATTTTCTTACCCAAACATTTCAGAAGGCAGAATGCACATACACCATTGTGCTTGCCTACATCCCTGCCTACACAAATGTGTTTCTCGTGGCAACCTCTCAATTCCTGGCTAGTGACTTTCCTGTCGAGCCCCCAGCATGCAGATCTGAAAGGAAACTGCCCTGTGTCTGTCTGCCCCAGCCCTGCACTAACCCCTTGCCTTGTTTCATAGCTCTCCACAATCATAGACATGTTGGAAGGAGCGTTCTATGGCCTGGATCTCCTGAAGCTACATTCAGTCACCACCAAACTGGTGGGGCGAGTGGATAAACTAGAAGAGGTAAGGAAGATTCTGGTTTCCATATCTTTCTCTTGATCAAGCTCAAAAGTGTACCAAACATCCCACAGTAAATTTTCAGCTAACACATGTGCTGACTAGACTTAACCCATCCTATGCTATGAAAGGGAAAATGCACATAAAAGATTCATCCAAAACTATGCCAAATTGTTGGTGACAAAGAAAATCAGTTAAGTAGAAATGCCAATACTGTACCTTCTTTTTTTCATCTATAAAATCCTCTTAATCATATAATCAATGTCTTTCCATTTTTACCTTGACTTCCAGAGACCTCACAACTCAATGAAATGTAAAGGTACAATAAGTATCTTACCTCCAGTTTTAAGGTGGAGTCATCTCCTTCCTTCGTATATGGTTCCTACTTCTCTAACTGTTCTGGTTCATACTCCTGTATTTATGTGTGTGAATCCATGTGAAATTCATTTTAGAGGAAGAAGACATAAAAATGATTACTAATAAGTAATGTTCCCTACTCAGCATTCAGACTAGTCATGCCCAGGATGAATGGACAAGTCATGCAATTTTCATAGACAAAGACACCATACTATTCTGACTGGGCTCTGGGAGTTGTACAGGTGGTGCTATGGTTTTCATCTAGTGGTGTGTGACATGATGATGGGAGCAGGGAGTTGTTATAGATACTGTATTAATGTTGACAGTCTTTTTGCTGTGATGCCTTAACATACAGATGAGAAATCATTTAGTCACCCAAAAAGTAACTAACGATCATTATTCAATATTACTAGTAAGAAACTTCATGGATACGTTTCATTGACTCGCATCTGGTTCTTGGACTGATACTTGAAACAGTGACTCAAAGAGCTGCTGCTCTGAGTGGAAATCTATTTCTTTAATGTTTACAGCGTTACTGTAAGTGGTAAATTTAATAGCACAATGACTGTAAACATATCAATATTCCTTAAGAAAAAGTGGACCTTTGGGGGAATACCATGAAAGAGCTAAGGTTCTTTGATCTATGATTAGTAGATGTAGTAGTTTGTGGCAGAAAGAGCAGCAGGGTCGGAGTCAGGACAGGATGAGTTCCTTACTCTCTGTTTGAGCTGCCAAGCAGCCATGTCCTACCTTCTCCATCTGGACAGTGAGAATAGTACCCTGCCTACTCCGTATGATTGCTGAGAGGATACAAAGTACACTAATCAGTATGAAAATGCTTTGAAATGGTTAAATTAAACAAGGCTCTGACCAAGGAGAGATTGAGGACAAACATTCCTACATTACTTTGCCAAGAGAGCTGGCAGAAAGATGATGAAACATTGAAGTTACAAGGATCGGTTTCAGCACACTCCTTCCACTCCTAAAAATTTTCCCAGAAAGTGAACACCAGTTCCTTTTCTACCCGCCCTTGGGCTTAGCTCCTCCAATGCTATGATGAGGTGTTTTCTGAATATGGCTGTTGGCTCTGGGAGGGTTGGTAGGTCCTTAATCATATCAGTTATGAGGTCTGATGAGAGGGGTCAGGGTTTTGGATCCTGAAATTTGTAGACAGATCAGGGTGGCAAATAGAACTGCATCAGCCTCCTCCTTGCTGTCTGCCACTCTCTTCAAGGGGTTCTCTCAAAGAACTAGGACCCTGGGCATCTTGAGTATCTCCTTCCTCAATGTTAGCAGCTGGAATGATGACATTGTGGATGGTCAGCACCATCCCACTACCAATGGACTTCATGCAGGCTTCGGACTCTTCCTCCTAGTTAAAACCACTTTCTGGTTCTTTCAGATGCATTCAAAAGGAATTAAACCAAGGTCCCATATTGGGAGGTGCCTGTGTTTTCCTAGGCCCCCAGAACCATCCAAATGTGCAATGCCCCTTTAAGAAAGGGATTGCTCTTCTATAGGGACAGGAGCAACAGCAACCTTTTCTGCTTTCACCTGACCTTGGCAGCCAAACAGTTGCCATTCTGCCTGGAGAACACAGCTTGAGAAAGATAGATTTGGGGGGAGAGTACAGTGCTCTGGAGGCTAAGGTCAGGTGCTCAGTCTCTGAGAAGGCCAGTGGGCTGGGCTTGTCCAAGGATCACAGTCTCATTACAGCCTTGTCCAACAGCTGAGCCCTCCTGCTCAGGAGGGAGTATGGGTGAATTTGATGCAGTACCACTGTCCCAGCAGGGTGGTATCATCTATATAGTCACACAGTGACCTGGTTTTTGCAAAAAACAGTTTTAGTTACATTAGTGAGAGTATCTCCTTGCCAAAACTGTGGTATGTTTAGTAGCAAAGATTGGACCTTAATAATAATAATCCCTTACATTTATATAGCATATTATGTTTTGTAAAGCATTGCATATACATTTAGTCCATTTGTTCCCGGGTAGTGTGAGAATCAAGGAAATTAGATGACTTGGCCAAAATCACAGTGCTAGGAAGTATAGGGCCTTCTGGTTCCTGGTCCAGGGCTCTTTCTAATCAACCCTGTAAGGGTCTTCAAATCATTGCCATCTGCCCTGCAAGCATCAGTTTTTCCTAACAGGAACTTCAAACAATAGCTCTTCCAAGGGAATTTCTAGGCAGAACTGTGACTATATCCCACAGTCCCATTAAACAGGATTAAAGTTGAGTTCGGGAAGGTTTCCCCAACTAGAGAGGCTAAGGTGATAGGGTGCTGAAGTGTGACAGTAGTCTTCAGGTGGATCTGGGCCCCTGTGCCCGAATAGTGGCGCATTGTATTTGCTCGAGTTTGTCTCAAGGCTCATGCCAGCTGACTGTCTGGAGTCTGCAGTAATTGAAAAGGCAGAATGTTGGGTAAATTGAAAAAACACTCCCTCTCCAGCTCGGTTCTGCAGGAGGAATGGAAGTTAAAATCTGCTCCTGGTCCTTGAATATTCTTGAGTCCCAATGAGAGTTCTTTGGAGGTCAGACAAGACAAAAGGGGTCAGATTGGAGAGGCATTTTGCCCAGAGTAAGATCAATGGTTGGCAGTATAAGCAAGCACACATTTATGGGCTACAGCCACAGTTCCACCTTAAGTATATAGGAGGAGGTAGGAATGGAAACTTCATTTGCAGATGAAAGAGGAAGGAAGGAGAGAGAAATGGAATCTGAACTATTTTGAGTTTACCTTTTGGTAAAATCAGCTCTGGGAGCAGCTCTGCTTAGTGGAATGATTTTGGGTAAGCTTTTGCTTTAAACAATGAAAAATGACACATGCATAGAAAAGTGTATAAACAATGAATGTAGTTTAAAAAATTACTGTGAACAAAATGCCTAGTAATCACCAACCAGCTCAAGAAACAGACCAATTTTAACACCCCAAAAGGCCCCCACATGCTCTCTCCTACTCATACCCTTCCCTCAAGGGAACCTTTATCCTTACTTTTAGGTTGAGCATCTTCCTTGTTTTTCTTTATAGTTTCATCATTGAAGGATGCGTCCCTAAATGTAATCATTTTGCCTTTTTTGAATGTTGAATACATAGAATCTTACAGAAGTGTGTGTGTGTGTGTGTGTGTGTGTGTGTTGGGTTTTTTCATTCAATTTTATATTTTTAATATTTATCTATGTTGTTTTTGTGTCTTGTGGTTCATTCATTTTTATTGCTGTGTAGTATTCTATTGTATGAATATACTACAATTTATCTGTTCTCCTGATGATGGATATGTGGATTGTTTCCAGTTTCTGCATTCATAATTGAGAATAGCCCCATGGACATTCCTGTACATGAACATCCCTGTGCATGTACCCTGGTGCATGTGTGCCTGCATTTCTCTGTGGTACATTAGATAAATGGAACTAGAAGGTAAGCATTAGTTATGCTTATCTTCAACTTCACGAGATATTGCCAAACTGTTTTCCAAAGTAGTAGTATAAGTTTACATTCCCTCCAGCAGGGTATAAAAGTTCTATACACACTGGGTGTGGTGGCTCACGCCTGTAATCCCAGCACTTTGGGAGGCTGAGGTGGGTGGATCACGAGTTCAGGAGATGGAGACTATCCTGACTAACACAGTGAAACCCCATCTATACTAAACATACAAAAAATTAGCTGGGCATGGTGGCGGGCACCTGTAGTCCCAACTACTCTGGAGGCTGAGGCAAGAGAATGGCGTGAACCCGGGAGGCAGAGCTTGCAGTGAGCTGAGATCGCACCACTGTACTCCAGCCTGGGCGACAGAGCAAGACTCTGTTTCAAAACAAAAAAAGTTCTACACACATCGTCACCAACACTTGGTATTGTCAGACTTTGCAGATTTTGTCAATTTGGAGGGTATAACTTAGTAGGATCATTTCGCTGTGTTCTAGAAACTTAACTCCAAAAATATCTTTCCAGTTCACTGGGGGAGGTCTGAAACCTCATAAAACAGTTTTAGAACTGCTCCAGGAACAAGAAACACTCAAGGTGGTCAGCAGTCCAGCATAGACCCCAACTGACCTTTCTTTCCTGTGAGTGGCTGGGAAGGGGAAGGGCATGCAGGAAGTGTGGGTATATGTTGGAGTTGAGGGGTGGGTGGGCACAGAACATAAGTATCTGAAGATATAGGAGTTAAAAGTCTATAAAGAAAATCTGTAATTTCCAAAGGCAAAGGCAAGCCCTGTTCATTGCATACAGAGCTGGCAGTGGCACTCACTCAGCTCAAGAAAAGACTTCATCCGAGCTCCGAGTGCACTCAGAGACCCAAAGACTTGTAGGCTGCCCAGGCCTAAAGGTGGATTCTGAAGGCAGCAGGACTAGAGGCATGGTGTTCAACCCCGAGCAGCACATACTGCTTCCAGGGGCAGATTTATTACTAAAGTGGAGAAAAAGACAAACAGAGGGACAGATCATTAAAATAATCTTCAGCATCAAAGCTTTAGTTGGTTTCAGTCATTTCCGTAAAATTTGCAAATTTTATTGAAGAAATGTCCCACCCCCACCTTGCTGCAGGATACCTGTAAGTGTTTATAAGTGCTTGAAATGCTTATGTACACGTGCGCCTTTGTATATGTGTGGGTGCATAGCCCATGCTCTTAAAATAGATGCATGCCTGTAAGCTTTCCATAGTGTGATTTCTGCCTTGTCCCTTCTGGTGTGTGTCTCCTTCCTTTTTCTCCAATCTACCTGCTGGAATTTGCAAACCACACCCATGAGCATAGATGGCACCAGGGAACCTTGTGTCCCAGCTGAAGCCTTTTCTCCTGATAATGTTGCCTCCAAGGAAGATTTAAGTCCACAATGGATTTACCAGACCCAGAGCTGGCCTGTTCCCCAGAATGTACTGGCACAGGCATTGCTGAGGTCTTCTCCCCCACACCTAAAGCACTGGTGGCTTTTGTGTTTCTGGACTGAAAGGCATGATCAAAGAAGCATTCCTGACCCTGGTGGATATATCTTTTCACCGGCTAATAAGAAAACGTAATTTTCATCTGTGCAGACTTGGCTGTGAGTTGGGGGAGCTGTCTCTTTCCAAGCCTCCCCTTTCCTCCCACCCTCCACCCCTGTCGAGACACCCCCAGGGCTCACTCTCTCTCCTGATCAAATCTGCTCTCTCCGAGGGGTTTGCTGTAAGTCATTTCACTCTTCTTCCTCAAGTGAAGGCTGGGAGGGGGGCACTGCTTACCCAGCCTGACTTCAGTGTCCTCATACGTGAAAAGGCAGAGGGTTGAAGTTAATGTTTCTAAGATATATTTCAGCCCTAACGCTATTTAATTCAATTTACATCTTAATATGAGTTAAAGCCAATATATTACCTCTCCTGGGGTTGTATATACTTCAAATCTAATTTGCCATTGTGGGATATAAGGTTTTCTTCTTGGCTAAAGAGACTTACAGTGCGAGTGTCAGCCCTCCATCTGTCTGCCTAGAAACAGTTTAGAGCTGCCAGGATGTGCAGGCGTGCATGGCTCGAGTGGCCCTATTTTAAGGGGTAAGGTTATCCCTAATACAGAAATTCATCACCAGAGGCTTGGGACTTCTTGCTGTTGCCTTGTTTGAATCTCCTGCCAGGCCCTGGACTTCTTAAGGGCAAGTTGGGTCAAGTCATATTTGTTTCCCAGGCCCTGGTCCAGCACCTGATGTAGGACAGATGCTCCACAGCTGTTTGGTTGGATGAGTGTTCAATGGGGCAGCTGGTGGCTCCCTGAACCCAGGCCTGCCTGTCTCTCCCATCAGCTGTGGTCGGAGGGATTAGGCCACGGCCCACCTGTCCTGCCATCAGGAGCGCCGGCTCTTTCCAGCTGTTCTTTTCCCCAGCATTCTTACCAGGGGCTAGGAGACAGCTGTCAGCTGGGGTGGCTGTCCCAGGCCATCTGGTCCTAGCTGTCTCCTGGATGATGCAAAGGGTGAGCATGGTGAGCTGATGGGAACTGCGGGCCCTCCCTCCTTGGGTCCAGTTACCCTCACACTTGCTCAGTTCACTCCCACGAGAAACTATGTCCCATATGCCCTTGGGCTTGCCATCTGGATCTTAGCCCTATGCACATCCAGCTATCTGCCAGGGAATCCTGATGCCCACAGGACCTACCAGGCGGCCTTCTATGCAGCCTCCTTAGATGTGGCTGTGTGCACCTGCTGTGTGACTTGGGGCCAGGGTTTGGCCCACCTGCAGTCTGGCTTCGTCTACTCCCACAGGTGTCTAACGTGTCTCTCTACAGCACACCAGCCTTGGGTACTTACCTTCCTCCCCACGCCAGCCATACCAAACCCTAGCTTCCCTTTCCTTTTCCACCTGCATATCTGCTATGGAGACCCCAAGGGTCCCTTCCACTCCAGCTTCACCCACATGCCTCAAGCCCGATTTCCCAGCACTGTACCACATGCAGCCCCTCATCCATCTCCATGCCAAGCCTGAGTGAGGTAGGTGTTATCATTCCTTCTTTTTCCACCTGGGGCCTAGAGAGGTTTCATCCCTTGCCCTATGTGGTTATATAAGCAGGCCATGACTGTGGTGTGGGTTTACACCTGATCTCCAGAGCCAGACCCTCCCCTACACACACCCCTGTCCCTGGTTCTGGTTGTAAAAGCGAGACCACAGAGAACTGCTAGAGTTCTGCCCCATGGTCATCTTTCCCCTGGTCCCAAGGTTTTGGCTTAAGCCACTACACAGTCTCACCCAGGCACACGCACACGTGTCTAAGAGCTGGACAAGGTCAGGATACAGTCTGTGTCCTTCATACCCATTCCACCAGTCTGCACATCTGGTTGTGCCGGCCCTCCATGGCTTGTCAAAACACCAGCCATACTGACTAGGGCTGACTGATGGCTGCACCCCTAACTCCACCTGCATCCGGTTCCCCTTTGCCAAGGGTCCCTGCCTTGTTTGCACATTCTGTCCCTCTGGTGTGTGTGCATCTGGCTGAAGTCAGCAGTGGACACCTGTTCCATCTGGCAGTGTGGCACCAGTGGACAACTGTTCCCATCAGGCACCCTCCAGTGCCCAACTGCATACCAGTCCTGCACATGGCACTTGTTCTATGAACACCTCTCAGTTCCTTGGCTCTGCCTGGCCCAAGAAATCATGAGGACAGAGTTCCCAAATCTTTCATTGCCACAGTTGGCTGTGTCCAGCTTTCTGTCCCAGCCCTCTATCTATCTGCTCTTTCTCCCTCTTCCCTTCCCTCTTCTTCATTGTGCCAGGATCCTTGGCAGGGGCCATGGGTACACTTGCTTCTGCCAGATAGGTGCAATTCCCGCCTCCTCTGCCACGTTGCCAGCACTGCCCACGAGCCAAGTTGCACACACCATAAATGTCATGGTTGCAGCTGTCCCAGGGGGAAAAGCCTGAGGCATGAGATCATGGGGTTCACCTATCCCCCAGGGCAGAATCGAGGGTACCCTATGCAGGTGGCATCCCCTGCATCTCCTGAGAATTGCCTCACCAAAGGCCTTTGGTGTGAGGAGCGCAGAGTCCCAGGGAGAGGTGGGGAGCTCTTGAGGGTCAGCACCCCCAGGTTAGAGGTGGCTGATTGGGGGTGGCCAAGGAGGGGCAGCTGTGGCTGCTGCCCTGGGGGACACCAGCTGGCTCAGCCCTGCAGGCCAATGGGGTGATGCCACCGCCAGCCTCTTGTTTATTCAGGCGGCTGGCGGGCTTTGCCATTCCCGTGAGGGGAATAAACTGTACTACTCCTCCGGGTTCTCAGGGCAGGCTTGCCTAAAACTCTCCTCTGTGGGAATGCAGAATAACAACTCCTTACTGACACCCGAAAGGGGATGGGAGACTATAAACAAATGTGAAGGGGGGCTCCCTAGGGCCCTAGAAACCCCAAGACCTGGGGGGGCGCCCTTTGCCTCACAGTGAGCGTGCCACACCCACTGATGCACGGTGTTTAGGAATCTAGTGAGATCTTCTGTCAAATAATAAGGATGCTTAGGCCCAGCCAGCCAGTCCACCCAGAGGTATCAGCGCCTTTAGTAGAGTCCTGGGGCCAGTGGTGGGCCGCAGGTGTGGACACTCCTCAGTCCGCTCCTCAGAGAAACCTATCAACCTGACCCAGGAGTCAGTGCCTGCATCTGTCACATCACCCTGGCAGAGTTTCTGCAGAGCACTTTTCACTCGTTGATATTTTCTTGTCTATTTCTTTGTCTATTGCCTATTTACCCCTCGTGGAGGGTGACCTTCACCAGGGCAGGATCCCAGTGGCCTTGCTCACCCTTGAACCATCAGTGCAGCACTGAGCACATGAACGCCTTAATGAAAAGGTAACACATTGAATCCCTGCACTTGCTGGGCTTGGTGATCTGTCTTAGGCTATGAGAGCTACAGGAAAGGCATCCACAGGTGTTGCTCTCAGCAGGTGCTGATGGATTACAGAAATGCTTGAACCCCACTAAGGGGCCAGGAACTTTTCCCATCAGTCCCAGAAGGAACTCAGCTCCTATAAAACAGACCTTCTCACACATTTCTGTCCACTTTTCAAGCAGCTGTGCCCCAAGCTTTCTCCACTTCAGGCGGTGCTTCTCAAACTTTAATGTGTACGCAGAGCGTCTGGGGATCTTGTTAAAATACAGATTCTGATTTGGCAGGTCTGCGCGGGCCTGGGAATCTGCATTTCTGACAAGCTCCTGTGTGATGCTGATGCTGCTGAACTCTGCACCACACTTTGAATAGTGAGGATTTATGAGAGTCCAACATTTCTGTATTTCTCAGCATCTATACATATCCTGTCGTGTATCCTGAACCCAAACTGCAAGTATTCTCTGGCTTTTGGGCATGCTTGGTGCTGCTGAGAGCTGTATGTGTGCCAGGATCCTCTCCTGGTGTTCTTAGTGATCCAACAGGTGAGCTGAAGGAGCAAGGGCTAGGAGACCGGGTGCTGGTTCCACTCTGTCACTTTTTGGTAGTGACCTTGAGCAAGTCACATTCTTGCTCTGGGCCTCAGGTTCCTCTCTGTGAAAGGAAAGGTTAGGCATGAGTTCTTGGGTCCATTCCAGCTGTAACATTCTATGAAAAATAACAGCCACTTAGTCCGGTATGTTTCATGCACATCCATATATATTAACTCACTTAATTCTCCTAACAACCTATAGGAAAAGTGCTAGTACTATCCCCATTTTACAGATGGGAAACTGAAGCAGAGGTGTTTCAGTAATGTGCCTGAGATCTCAGATCTAGCAATAACAGCATGGAGGGGTGAACCGGTTTCCTTCAAAACCCATGCTCTTACCCATTACACTTGACCTCCTGATAGATAACACCTATCAGGAGTGACTGTGCACCCAGGAAGATCACTCATTCTGGGCGTTCTTAAAAAAGACCTCTTTCTCATGGAATTTAGCTCTCACAGTTAATTCTGTGCAATTTAGAGAGGCTGGCTTAGCCTAAGTGCCATGGAACACACTGAGCCCTTCCAGCGCTCGGGATCTGGCATGCAATGAAATGCCATAAGAATGGCATGGCTGATGGTTCGGGAGCCAGGTTCATTTAACAAGCACCTATTGGGCTTCTCTGGGCAGCCCCTGTAGGAGCCCCTGAAGCCGCGGTGTCTGGGTGTCACTGCCTGGATATAGCCACGTCCCCTGGTTCTGCATCACTGGGACTTTCCTCTAGGATGTTAGTAGCATCCCACCAGGCTGCAGAGCTGTGCCTGGCAATGTCAGCTTTTACACTTCTGTGTCTGTTAGGTAAAGAAAGATAGAAAGCAAACACATCCTCTATTTTACGTTGTTGCTTCCTCAACCTCATAAACAGGGGCCCAACGGAGGACATCACATTTAAAAATGTAGCTGCTCATGGAAACTTTAGTATGAGGGCCAAAGTTGGATCTCAATGTAGTCAAATCTCTTTAAAAATAACTAGAGGAGAAGGGACACCTCTAAGGCTGTCGACAACTTTCCTTGATTTAAATCCCATTCAGTGTTCACCTTCTCTAGGAAGCTACCTGGGACGCCTCCACTCTCCTCTTGCTCTGAACTCAGGAACCCTCACATTTGGCATTTACAGAACTTGACATGGTTTGTCCGTCTCTAGTTATAGTTGACATCTCTCCCACCCCACCCAGGTCCAGAACCCCAAGGATACTTAAAGCCTTTCTTTCTGTAGTGCTACACTTAGACACTCAAGAGGTACTCACCAGTGTTGGTTGACTGAAATGTAGCCTTGACCCTCTCTGGTATGAACCAGGTCTGGAGCATGGCTAATTTGCCAAGTGAGGGGTCATTTAGTGAAACTGTTTTTATGGGTAAATAGGAAAGTTTGAAGTGGGCCTATCAAGTTTCTATGTAAGTGATGTTTTTAAAGTACCAGGGAATGGTTTGTGCTCATTAAAAAGGCGGAGTAGTTTTGTTGTTGTTGTTGTTTGTTTGTTTGTTTGGCCACCTCTTCCAAAATTGCTTAGAAAGCCCCTCTTTCATTAACTGAGCTACTGGTTCACATGTATGGGATGCGAGTGAATGGAATTCTTTAATGTTCTTCAACACTGAGTAAAGGTGGACTATATACAAAGGACAGAAAAAGAGCCTGGTGTCCTTGTGGCCCAGAGACTTGGCAATGTTGTTAATAGAAAAGCTATGGGTAGTTTGGGCAGTATTTCCTGCAGTTGGATATCCCAGGGCTGAACTGCCCCGGAAATACTGCCAGGGGACTTGGTACCAGTGCTCAGCCCAAGGCTGGGCACACTCTCTAGCCCCAATCATTTGTTGGATGAATTCTCAGCCTGTCTGTTGTGTCTATGTGCTCTGAGTGAAGATGGCTGCTAGCTGCCTCCTGCTTGTCTTCGGGTGCTTTAATGGATCATCTTTTTTTTCCTTCTCAGGAAGTTTCTAAAAACCTCACCAAGGAAAACGAACAAATCAAAGAGGACATGGAAGAAATTCAAACTGAGATAAATAAGCGAGGCAAAGAAAACTGCTCTGAAAACATCCTAGATAGCATGCCAGACATCCGCTCAGCCCTGCAGAGGGATGCGGCAGCAGCCTACGCCCACCCAGAGGTACAGCCCCAGCCTCCAAGGGCCTCTGATCACAAGCCCTGGAAGCGTGATACCAGCATCTCTCCCTGCATAGAACTTTTCAGGCTTCAGACTTTTAACAGAGATGAGCTCGTTTCATCCATACAATAGTTCTGCAGGTTCTGTAGATTTGATGAGCAGTTGACCCCATTTTACTTCACACTGAAGCCCAGAGAGGTTCAGCAAGTATTGAAGCCAGGACTGAAATCTGAGTCTGAGTCCCAGCCCCTATTTTTTTTCACAATCTTATGTCCCACCTTTGTGAGCATCTCTTGTGTTTGTAAATAGGGAAGATATGCATGCTGGCTTGTCTGGGACCATCCTGGTTTATTCCTGCTGTCATAGCATTTTTTTTTTTTTTTTTTTTTTTTTAGAGACAGGTTCCAGCTCTGTCACCAAGGCTGGAGTGCAGTGTTGTGATCATAGCTCTCTGCAGCCTCAAATTCCTGGGCTCAAGTGATCCTCCTGCCTCAGCCTCCTGATTAGCTAGGACCACAGGCACATGCTACCATGCCTGGTAATAAAAATTCGTTACTTTTTATTTTTTGTAAATATGGGGTCTTGCTATGTAGTTTTTGTAAATATGGCTGGTCTGAAACTCCTGGCCACAAGCAATCCTCCTGCATCAGCCTCCCAAATCACTGCAATGACAGGCGTGAGCCACCGTACCTGGCCCTGGCATGGTTATTAATAGCACCCTCTTTTACTCTCAAAAATGCCCCAGTTTGGAAACAAATTATATTTCCTCCCTCCTCATTTATAGGGGACTTTGTAATTTACTACATATTTTCATCCTTATACCATGTGGCTATCGTCACAGCCCTAGAAAAGCAGGCCGGACAGAGATCAATATCCTCATTTTACAGATAAGGAAACAGATCCAGCTGTGGGCATGGTCTCCCTCTCTCAGTTGGGAAATGGTGGCAAAGGGTCTCAACCCTCTGTTTCTTCTTACCCAGTTGTGTTCCTAGCACAAAGTTACCCATGATTGGAACACTGTCTAATGTGATTTGAGTGATAACGAAAGACCTGCTTGCTTAAAAATGCCTCCCCATTTGGTGCCTGTTTCTTTTGGTTCCAATTACTACTAAGTTATGTTTATGTACTAATGGTTAAATGCTGCCATTTAATGTATTGGGTTATTTACTGAATTGTTGTCCAAGAAATAGGCATTAATTTGGGAGATAGTCCAAAAGGAAGAGGAAACAGGTAAGTTTTGGTGGCAGGACTTGAAGAGTCCTATTAGCAAGGCACACTATTAGCACGATGGGTCTGGATCAGGTATTGTAAAAGGGGTCATTGGGCAGCCAGGGGATGGTAGCATTTAAGAGAGACTTCGCTGATTTTAACTGGTTACTAGGGGTTGATGGTAGATGGCAGAGCTGTGACACACTGGTGTCTGGGGAATGGGTTCCAGGTGGGCCATTGAGGGATCCCCTCAGCTTCGGGGAGTCATTCTGAGTGTGGATTGAGCAGGGCCTGGGACAGCTGGAGCCCCGGAGCTGGTTTCTCTGTATGCTGTGACGTGAAGAACTTTTGGGAAGCATTGCTGTGCAGGACTGTGTTGCCTGGGCCATTAAGGATTTAGATAAGAAAGAAAGGAAGGCTGGGTATGTGGGCTTGAAACTCTTGGGTAGTTCATCAAAGGGTGCCAGGCAGGCAGCAGCTGGGTTTGGGGATCTTAGGCCCACGTGTTCCAAAGGCAGGACTGGAGGCGGATTGGGGCTTTTGAGGCAACAAGCCCTGAAAAGAGTATGGTGCCTCCACCCTCCCCAATATGTAACTCAAAATAAAAATTCCAAACCATAAAATAGATATAAAAAAGGTTGATAATTTTCTAGCTTTGCCTGTGATGACTACTTTGGTGCTTTTTTGGAAATATCATATTTCTTCAAAAATTATTTTGATTCTCATTTTTGGGTGTACCTGACATGCTGGCTACTGAGCAAGTGTTTAGTCTGCTTGGTGGGTCATCTCTGAGTGGGTCTGAGCTCATAAACCAAGGAGCCAGAAAACATTTGGGCTGGAAGGGAACTTGATGGCTCCCACTCATTACAGCTGGGCGCAGTGTCTCTTATCTCAGCCCACCTGGCATCAGCGGCCCAGCTGCCCAACGGAGCCAGACGTCCCTTTCCTGCTCTGGCTTCCAGTTTCCCAGTCGGCTGAGCTTAAGAATGCATCTGTCGTCTTGATGACACATTATGTGGTATGTTCGGGAACTCAGTTCAGAATTCCTGAGGGCAAACAGCAAAAACCAAATCAAACACACCAAACCCTTTTTCTCCTTGCTCAGCAAAGTCCCTTCCCCTCCTCCAGTCCCCATTCATCACGCTGCTGAAGTTAGCACAATCCTTCCCCACAAGGACGGTGGGGCAGAAAGGGGAAGTGGTGCAGGAGGCCCCAAGGCAGGATCTTGCCATCCCTCTGTTTAGTGAACCCCATGCCAAAAAGCGGGTGGAAGGGGCACTGGGTTTGGTTGTTTATTTTTAGGGTTCCTGTAGATTATGTCAGAGCTTTCTTGGAATGGTAAGTGGTAATTTGTTGAGGGCTTCTCTCTAAGATGGTCCTTGCCTGAGGGGTTGGCATGGGGCTCTGGGGGCAGGGTTGGGAATGGAGAGAGCAGGGTGAGAGTGGAGAGAGCAAGGTGGGAGTAGGAACATTCGACTCCAGGAGCTGAAGTCATACAACAGACTCTTGGATTCATAGAGAAAGGAAATCGAAGCTTGGAGGGGGCCGCTGCCACCCAGCGCAGCCTGTCGCCAGTGGATCCGAGGAAATTATATGTTCTCTGGCAAGGGCTGTCCATGGTCTTGCTCCATCTCCTTGGTTGGGAGAAAGCACTGCAGTTCCCACCCTTCCCTGAGAGCCTGGAATTAAAGACAGTTCCTGGGGTTTGTGGCGAAGAAATGACAACCTGCTTTTGCAATGCAGAGGGAGACCAGGGTCCAGTAATTAGATGCCCTTCAGTGTCTGAGTCATGGGCTGTGGCCAGGGTCTCCTGACAGCCTGCCGAGCAGCTCTTCCTAATGGGAAATGAGGGATCTCCCAAGTCTGCTGGGTGGGAGCCAGACCACGACCCAGAGGACTAAGGGAGGCAGGCAAGTTTTTGGATGGCAGGCGAGTTAGTCCTGTGGTCACAGCTGCAGGCAGAGGCTTAATGGAAGGAAGAGGCAGGCTCTGAGGGCAGGCAGCCTGGGGCTGACCTGAGTTGTGTGACTTGAGAACTGCCCTTCTCAGCCACGGAACTGATTGACTTTCAACCAAATTGCTGAACGACTCTGAGCCTCTGTTTCCTCATCTGTAAAATGTGGATGATGGTATCTCCTTTCCCCATTGTTGTAAGGGTTAAAAATAATACAAAGGACATGGCCATAATAAGTATCCATTAAAATATCATCTCCACCAACCAGATACCCGCTACAGCTCAGGTGGAGGTTACATCACCAGCAAGAACAGAGAATTGAGGGAGGGGCAAGGAGCAGGAGTAGGGGCTGCCCCAGGCACAGCCGGGCAAGTTGGCCTGTTTCCTCTGGGCAGACAGGGGAGGCTGGCAGAAGGGTGTCCCCTGCCTTTCAGGAGTCGGTCACCACTGTGTGCTAGGGAGAGAGAGATACACAGCCCCATCGGTTGTGCCATCCAGAACTCTCTTGTCATGAGAAAACAGGCACAGGCTTGGGGGTGTCCTTGGGGGTAATGAGGACTCAGGGCTTTTTCCAGGCCAAATTGTAAAGATCAAAGCAAGAGCTTGGTTTGCTTCTTCCTGTGCAAAAGGAGCACATTGGCCATGGTGGCCGGGTTCCTACAGCCAACACGGAGTGGCTAAAGGCCCTGCCCTGCCTCGGGGCACTGGGCATCTAGGAACACAGGTTTTGTTTCCACATGGGCTCTGCTCTCTGGGTGGCTTCCACCAGGCCTAGAATTACAAGATTAAAGGGAACTCAGTCACCTCCCCCTGGTTGAGAAGGGACCTCATGGTTTAGGGGGCTGCAGGAAGCTGCATCTTCATTATTCAGCCACTGGAGTCCTGGGGAGAGCAGGGCTGGGCCACACTCCTCTCAGGCTTCCACACTTCTCTAATGGAGCCACCAAAGCAGCTGGACCCACCTATGGGGTGGCCCTGACTTTGAGCACAGTCAGTTCACAGGTCGTATGCCCAAGGTCCTTTGCTTTCAAAGGTGGGTGATTATAATCCTGGACAGGGAATCTGACTGGACAGACCGACACAGCACCAGAGATCTTGCCACACTGTGGACACAGGGGCTCCTCCTTGGGCAGCAGCTCTATGGAGGACAGAGTGGTCCATCTACACGATCAGAGCTGTCATGGGGCACTCTCACAGCGCCATCCAGATGCCCAGTCACAGGGCCATGTGAGCATCATTTGTTTTGACAAAATCAAATGCCAAGTAGTTACCAACGTAGACAATTCTTTGGGATTTGTTATGATTCAGAAATTCAATTTAACAAATATTAGGGAGCCTCCATCCAGGGGAATCAAAGATGAACAAGAAATGGTCTTTCTTCTTTCAGATTCCCATAGTCTGCAGAGATAGCAACATCCCTCAATAGTGCCTGTGGAAAGCAGGCTAGGAGAGGCACCACAGCAGAAGCACAGACTTGTATTCTTTAGGACTTGTGTTTGGCTTGGGTAAGAGACCCAAATACAGTGCCTTAAACAATAGAAATATTTGTTGTTCTTTCATGTAAAAGAAACTCTGGAGGCAGGCAGTCCAGGGCTGGCATGATTAGCTCCAAGATGTTGTTAGTGACTTTCATCCTCAAAATCCCCTCATGATCACAAGATGGCTGCTCAGCTCCAGCCATTCTGTCCACATTTCAGTCCAGAGAAATGAGGAAGAGAGCAAAAGACGCCTCCCAGCTGAATCAGCCCCCCTTATACAGAACTTTTCCAAATGCACATCCCATCAACTTCTTCCTATACCCTACTGGCCAGAATTCAGTCCCATGCCCACTCCCATAAAACCAGGTCTTCATTAGTAAGGAACAAGAGGGCAGGGAATTCGGGTAATCAATGAGAAATCTCTGCCATAAAGCACAAAATGAGGCTTGGGGAAGATTGATTAATTCTGAATTAGAAGGTCCAGGAGTATTTCCTTGGGGACCTGAAATTTTAGCTGGGCCTTGAGAAGTAGATATATGGGAGAAGGAGGTATAATGGTTTTCCAGGCAGAGAAAACAGGCTGAACATAGATCCAGTGGCTCAGGAGAGCCAAGAGTTTCAGTAGTCAGCCAAGTGACTGGAGTACCTAAGGCATGGGGTGCAGGGCACGCAACAAGAGAGAAGAATGCTGAGCTAGATCAAGATCAGTTTTACTTTGGACTTTATTCTGTATGCAGGAGGGAGGGTTTGGGGGCTGGGGTGACATGTGTTTTAGGAAGTCCATTCTGATTGCTGTAACAAGCTTCATCCTGACGCAGTGTGCATCCTGGTCCTTGGGCTTCATGTCCCAGCCCAGGCATCCTTCCCCTCACATGGATCTCACCCAAAACAACTTATACCGGATCTAAGTCACCCAGTATCCCTAGGCCAGAGCCAAGAGGAGGACTGAATTCTCTGGGCAGTATGCGTCAAGTATAGAGATGTTGATTCTGGAACCAGACATCCTGGCTTCAATCTGCCTTACCACTTACCTGTTGTGGGACTTTGGGAAATTTATATAACCTCTCTGTGCCTCAGTTTCTTGAAATGTAAATGATCATGATAAAAATAGGTCCTACCTCATGGAACTGATGAGAAGATTAAATTAGTTGACATATGTAAACGTATAAAGCACTTAGAACAGTGCTTGGCTCTTCGGAAGTGTTACTGTTATTAGCACAGCCTTAGCTCCAGCCTTGCCCCCACCTGCCCACTGCCTCTCTGACCAGTGACCTGACCTTCCCTTGTGTCCCCTCTGAGGAGCAGTATGAAGAGCGGTTTCTGCAGGAAGAAACCGTGTCCCAGCAGATCAACTCCATCGAGCTTCTGCAGAAGCAACCCCTGGCTCCGCCTGAGGTGGTGAGGTCACAGCGGCCCCTGCAGAGGCAGGTCCACCTGAGAGGCCGGCCGGCCTCCCAGCCCACCGTCATCCGGGGCATCACCTACTATAAAGCCAAGGTCTCTGAAGAAGAGAATGACATTGAAGAGCAGCGTGAGTTGGGGTCAACAGGGTGGCCCCAGAGGCAGGGCAGGGAGGGAGTCACCATTTGGACCATGGGGGGCTGGACTTCCTGGGAGCCATACGCCCCTCCTGCATTCTGATTATTGCTGTGGCCCTGTTATCCAGCGCTGTCACTGCATTTCCTCACAGCTCGCTGAGTGGCCTTGGGCAAGTCACTTAACTTCTCGGGGCTTGAAGAAGACCATATGGCAGAGCGTGGCTGGGCTGGAAGGGACTTCAATGCCCTCCAGTCCAGTCCTCCCCGTTTGCAGTGAGGAAACTGAGGCTTGGGGGCACTGACTGGCTTAGAGCCACAAGCCACTTTTTCCTCCCTCCGGGGGCCCTGAGGTTCCTGTCTGAGTCTCCAGGACCTCCCCTTCGATCTCTGTCCTTCTTCATTTTTCATGGAAGAGAGACAACCCCTTTTCACATCACCTTTACCTTGGTTCCTTAGGCTTCTTCCTCTTCCTGTGCTCCTCCTCGCCTCTTCCTCCTCCTCTTCTCTTCTTTCTTTTCCTTGCCCAGCACTCCCAGCAGGCCCCAGCTCTTCCCCTCTCCCCTGTGTGTCTGAGCGGGTCCTTCCCCATCAGGGCTGATGCAGCAGCCTCCTGTCTGTCTCCTTGCTTCTGCCTTTGCCTCCACTATGTTTATTCTCCACCCAGTAGCTGGCATCATCATTTTGCCCACGTTTAACTGTGCTTTTTGGTCTTTTTTGTGTGTGTGTTGTTGATTTGTGGGAGTTTTTTACATATTCTGATTACAAGTTCTTTGCCATCATATGTATTGCAAGTATTTTATCCCTACCTATGGCATGCATTTTTAGTTCCTTAATGGTGTTTTTGATGAGCACATGAAGTCTATTTTACCAATTATTTCTTTTGTGGTTAGAGCTCTTTGTGTCCTCTGTAAGAAATGTTTGCCTCTCCATGTTCCATCTCTGTTCAAAATCTTGCAGCCTCCCCCATTTCATTCAGAATAAAAACTGAACTCCACACACAGCCTGTAAGTCATGCATGCCCAGTGCCTGTCCTCGCTCTGACCTCACTTCTGCTTCAGTCACGCTGGCCACCTCGCTGCTCCTGGGCCACTGCACACATGTCCTGCCTCAGGGCCTTTGCTCTGTGGTTAATCACCCCTGGAATCTTTGTGCCTGATGGCTGCTCAACTGACTCCTTCACCTCCTCCAGGCAGCTGCTCATCTCCCTAGCTCAATGAGTCTCATCCTCACCACTTTATTCTTCTCTGCAAGTTTCCCTTCCCTTCTAGCTTTTTTGACCCTCTTTACCCTACTTTTTGTTCCCCATAGCACCTTCAATTGCACAATCCTGTCTATTATTTAGCGTCTCCACCACTAAATAGAAGCTCCATGAGGTCAAGGATCCTTGTTTTGCTCGCTATTGTTATCCATACTCCATAAACATGTGTTGGATGGATGGATTGGATGACTCACTTACTCCCAGCCATTGGGGTTTAGGACCGCGATGCGTCCTGCTAGTGACCCCTGAGTCCTGGGGGGAGCATGGCTGCAGTGAATTCAGAGAAACCTCCTGGAAATTCAACGTCCTTCCACCTGTGCTCCTGTCCACGTTCTTCTGAAATCCCAGCCAGGCCCCCTCTTTAAGTCAGGCCATCGTGTTAAGGAAAGGCACCCTGTAATTCACCTGCCCATTGCCATGTGCTCTTGTCATCTGTAGCTTGTTTCTCTCCCGTGCCACAGTGAACCTTGTGTTTGTTTCACAGAAGATGAGTTTTTCAGTGGTGACAATGGAGTGGATTTGCTGATTGAAGATCAGCTCCTGAGACACAATGACCTGATGACCAGTGCCACCCAGAGGCCCACAGCCACCCCTCAGGGACACAGCACTGCTGTGACAACCGACCTGAATGCTCGGATCGTACCCTGGTCCTCGGCCCTGCCAGAGCCCTCAACCTCAGCTCCTAGCATTGCCAACCGTGCCTCAGTGGAACCACTCTCAGCAACACTCCAAACAACCTCGGTGTCTCCAGATCCCACGAGGGAGTCAGTCCTGCAGCCTTCTCCTCAGGTACCAGCCACCACCGTGGCCCACACAGCCACCCAGCAACCAGCAGCCCCAGCTCCTCCGGCAGCGTCTCCCAGGGAGGCATTGATGGAAGCTGTGCACACAGTCCCAGTGCCTCCCACCACAGTCAGAACAGACTCGCTGGGGAAAGATGCTCCTGCTGGGCAGGGAACAACCCCTGCCAGCCCCACGCTGAGCCCCGAAGAAGAAGATGACATCCGGAATGTCATAGGTAAGTTCATTGTACCTGGCCTTGGTCTCCTGATCAGCTCAGGTAAAAGGCTGAGTCTGGAAATATGTTGAAAGGAGACGGAGGGACCAGATGGTCAAAGTTCTTTATGGCAAATGGAGTGACGCCTTTGACCACCGATTAGCTTTAACATCTAGGGTTTATGTATTGAAACTGCGCCAGTGGCAAGAGTGGGACTCTTTTTCCTAAAATAGATATATAAATTAATGGAGCCAAGATTTGGCTTCAGGAGTCAGTTTTATAAATATTTGTTGAGGGCTTTCCGTACATGAGGCTTTGTGATGGCTATTGGGGTATCCAGTGATTAATAAGTGAATTTTTCTGTGGTAAGTTTACCAAGTCATAAAAGAACAAAGGGTTTTTACTGGGGGAAAAGTCTCAGATTTGTAGCAGAGGGAGAGCCGGGGAATAGCCAGTGCAGTGGGCCTCAGTGCAAAATCATGAACCCCACTCGTGGAGAGCATAGAAACATCATGGCACCATGTGACAAGTGCTGTAGCAGAGGAATGGAGAAACAGAGGAAAGAAAGAAGGAATATTAGCTTGGCCTGGCTGCCAGGAAGGCTGGGGAAACTTATCTAAGGAGGTTTCATTTGAGCTGAGATTCGAAGGATGAATAGGAGTTTTCTTTTTTTTTTGAAACAGAGTCTCGCTCTGTCACCCAGGCTGGAGTACAGTGGTGCGATCTTGGCTCATTGCAAGCTCCGCCTCCTGGGTTCACACCGTTCTCCTGCCTCAGCCTTCTGAGTAGCTGGGACTACAGGCACCTGCCACCATGCCCAGCTAATTTTTTATACTTTTAGTAGAGAAGGGGTTTCACCGTGTTAGCCAGGATGGTCTCGATCTCCTGATCTCATGATCCACCCGCCTCAGCCTCCCAAAGTATTGGGATTATAGGCGTGAGCCACTGCGCCCGGCCTGAAGAGGAGTTTTCTAAGCAGAGAAAGGAAGCCTCCTGACTGTTAGGTCTAAAAGAACAAGGTATGTTCCAGAAGCATGGAGAATGCAGCCCTATTCTGTGCCTGGGAGCTCCATGGCCCAAGAGAACTCAGAGCAGTGAAATAGTAAAGTAGAGAAAAAAGGCAACTACAAAAGGAAAAATGGGAGCTAGTTACAAATGTCTCTTCCAGAAAGAACTAAACCAAACATTCATTAAATCACCACTGATCATGACTGAAAAATAACACTATTGAGTAATAATTTCATCAAATGTTTGTTGAAAAATACACTTGATTTGACAGAGGATATGGCCTGCCTTATACGGATCTTTCCCGTCTCCCATTTTTCTTGCCCTTGCAGTCTCATTCCCAATCCCTCCTCAGCATAAGGTACGAGCTGCTGCCAGAGACAGGGTGGTGAAGGAGCACCTGCCGGGAGTCAGACACTCTGCTCTCTGCCGTTGATTACTGTGTGACTTTGGCCAAGTCTCTGCCTTCTCTGGGTCTCAGTATATGCTATGGTTTTCTGCGGGAAGTTTACCAGGTCATGAAACAGCAATGGATTCTTATTGGGTGGAAGTTTCAGAATAATGGCAGAATGAGAGCAGTGAAATAGCCCATTAAAATGGACCCTGGGAAAAAATCTCATGAACCCTTGCCTGGAGGAAGCTAAGCAAGAAGGCAGTTCTTGGGCCTCAGAGGTGAGGGTGGGAGCAGGAGAGAATGTTTACGTTTCTGAAGCGCGGGTCCTGCTGTATTTCTGCAGACTGCCTTGGGGTCAGAGCAGAGGCTGCCACTTGTGCACCAGCTCTGGACAGCCTGGCCTTTGCGCTCTTGAGAACAGGCCCTGAGCCCAACACTCCATCTCCCCCTCTGCCATAGGAGTGAACTTCCCTGGGCCCCCATACTTCACCATTTCAGCTTCCTGTCACCCTTGAGTGAGTGGGAACATCCCTCCAAATATTTAGAAATCTGGCCCCTGTCACCCGTACCACAGTTTTCCAGAATGCTAACAGTGAAGACAAGCTGCAGGTAGGACCCACACACCTTGCATGCCATCAGGCAATGGTGTTTGCCAACCTGGGAGCCTCTTCCCTCGGTGACTTGCTAGCCAGGAGTGAGGTATCCACTCTCTCCATAACCTACCAAGCTGGGTCCCAGAACCCAGCCTGTCCCCAACTGCCTCCCCAGGGCTTTGCCACCAGCAGGCTTTTCTGCTGTTTTCAGGGACACTTAGAACTCTTTCCCCCTCCAGTAGCTTGACTGAGATGCTGATGCCCAGAGAAGCCCGGTGTCCCAGCAGCCATTTACCTGGTGGTAGGAATGACATTTCCTCTTGTTCAATATTCTGTTTAACTAGAATAGCATCATCATGCTGAGGATGTAAGGTTTGCTTAAAGACTAACCCATGGCATTTTTCGGAGGAGCTGGGGTTCTCACCTCATATGTTGACTGCAGAAGAAATAGACGTGGACACAGATGTAGTGTGTTCTTCAAATGCCAAGGGGTGAGAAGAGGGGGTGGCCCAGAGAAGAAGAAAGGTTTGGCTGTCTAGGCAATGCGGAACTTTGACAAGTTTGTTTCTGGGAATTATTTTCAATAGTTTATCACTGCCAAGTGCCTCCCTCCAGCTGCTGTTGGTGTGGATGGGATTTTCCTACCCTAACATTCTCTGCAGACCCCTGACTTGCCTGTGCCTGGCCAAGGAAGACTGTGATGTGCTGACATCTCCCAGTCATCAGTAAAATAAAAAGCTTTTGGCTGAAATAGACACGGGCCACTGATTTGCTACCTGGGAAAGCTTGTTTGCTGTTTGTTGAATCCAGTAATTTTGATTTTTGAGCTATTTAAGATGTGATTGTAAACAGGGCTAATTTTAAAAGAAAGATTTTATCCCATAGTTTCCAATCCTGATTTTGTGATGTCCTAAAATGTCTACCATTATTCTCAGGATAGTTATAAAATGTTCAAAAAAAATCCAAAAACAAGTAAATCAGAATTTATTTTTGGCTGTGCAAACAAAGCATTTGGCCATAGTATAGCTCTAGGGCAGAGAGAGGAAAAATGTTGTCAGTAATTGGAGCCGGGGTTTGGGTAGAATTGGTACCATCCAAGAAGATGCTTCTGCTCCCGACAGCCCTGGCTTTGGGAATAGCTCAGGCTACTGCAGCGAAATGAAACTGCCACGTGGCCAAGGCTCTGCAGATTCCCAAACTTTTGCAACTACAATTCCTGATGCATTTTGTAGAAGGG